>NC_133127.1:200587771-200887771 GCF_048418815.1 Hemitrygon akajei | reverse complement strand
TCCCATTCTGCATTAGCGACAGGCTTTGGCCCAAAGGTAGCTTCGGCTAGGAAGAGGCGTCAGCTCTGTGTAAAGCGTCTGTTAAGGTTTCCTTTTTGCTTTTTTTCCTCTCTTACTGTAGCATGTAAATGGCTGTGGTTTGTTCTTGGTGCCAGATGTTGGAGAATTGGGAGACCCAGAGTCACTGGGGAACTACGTCTGCGTGAAGTGCATCCGGCTGCAGCTCCTTGAGGACCGTGTTAGGGATCTGGAGCAGCAACTGGGTGACCTTCGGCCTGAGTGAGAAGATAATCAATCAAATTACAGGGAAGTAGTCAGTCTGAAGTTGCAGGAGGCGAGTACCTGCATGACTGTCAGGAGAAATGGAAATGTGAATAAGCAGTTAGAGCAGAGCACCCCGTGGCCATTCCCCTCAAAAACAAGTATACCGTTTTGGATACTTTGTGGGGGATGACCACCCAGGAGAATGCCATGGCAACCAGTTTACATGCACAGAGCATGGGTCTGTGGTGCAGAAGGGAAAGAGAGAGATGAAGAGAGCAATAGTGTTAGGGGACTCGATAGTGAGGGGAACAGACAGGAGATTTTGTTGAGGTGAAAGGGACAGCCAGATGGTATGTTGCCTCCCTGGTGCCAAGGTCAGGGATGTCTCAGATCACATCCACAACATTTTGGAGAGGGAGGATCAGCAGCCAGATGTTTTGGTACATATTGTTACCAATGACGTAGGAAGGAAAAGCAAAAAGGTCCTGCAAAGTGAATTTAGAGAGCCAGGTAGAAAGCTGAGAAGCAGGACTTCCTGGGTAGTAATTTCTGGATTGCTGCCTGTGCCACACACCAGTGAGGGTGGAAGCAGGATGATTTGGCAGATAAATGCATGGCTGAGAAGCTGGTGCAGGGGGTAGGGCTTCAGGTTCTTGGATAATTGGGATCTTTTCTGGGGGAGATATGAAATGTTCAAAAGTGACAGGTTACACCTGAACCCTAGGGGAACCAATATTCTCGCGGGCAGAGTTGTTAGAGCTGTTGAGGAGGGTTTAAACTAACTTGGCTTGGGGGTGGGGTCGGGTGGTGGGAACCTGAGTGAAGGGACTCGGGATATGACAAATGGTAAAAAAGTAAAGATAGCATGCAGCCAACAGACTGAATATCAAATCATTAGGGATGCAGAATCAGAAAGGTTAGCCAATACGGTACTCAAGGTGTTGTATCTAAATGTGCGTAGTATAAGAAATATGGTGGATGATCTTGTTGCAATGTTACAGATTGCCAGGTATGATGTTGTGGCCATCACTGAATCATAGAACCATAGAACATTACAGCACAGAAACAGGCCTTTTGGCCCTTCTTGGCTGTGCTGAACCATTTTTCTGCCTAGTCCCACTGACCTGCACCTGGGCCATATCCCTCCATACACCTCTCATCCATGTAACTGTCCAAGTTTTCCTTAAATGTTAAATGTGAGCCCATATTTACCACTTCATCTGGCAGCTCATTCCACACGCCCACCACTCTCTGTGTGAAGAAGCCCCCCCCCATGTTCCCTTTAAACTTTTCCCCCTTCACCCTTAACCCATGACCTCTGTTCTTTTTTCCCCTAGTCTCAGTGGAAAAAGCCTGCTTGCTATCTATACTCTAACTATACCCAACATAATTTTATATACCTCTATCAAATCTCCCCTCATTCTTCTACGGTCCAGGGAATAAAGTCCTAACCTATTCAACCTTTCTCTGTAACTCAGTTTCTCAAGTCCTGGCAACATCCTTGTAAACCTTCTCTGCACTCTTTCAAACTTGTTAATATCCTTCCTGTAATTTGGTGACCAAAACTGCACACAGTACTCCAAATTCGGCCTCACAAATGCCTTATACAACCTCACCATAACATTCCAACTCTTATACTCAATACTTTGATTTATAAAGGCCAATGTACCAAAAGCTCTCTTTATGACCCTATCTACCTATGACATCACTTTTATGGAATATTCTATCTGTATTCCCAGATCCCTGTGTTCTACTGCACTCCTCAGTGCCCTGCCATTTATCTTGTATGTTCTACTTTGGTTTGTCCTTCCAAAGTGCAATACCTCACATTTGTCTGCATTAAACTCCATCTGCCATTTTTCAACCCATTCCTCCAACTGGTCCAAATCCCTCTGCAAGCTTTGAAAGCCTTTCTCACATAGAAACATAGAAAACCTACAGCACAATACAGGCCCTTTGGCCCACAAAGTTGTGTCGAACACGTCCCTACCATAGAAATTACTAGGCTTATAACCATATAACAATTACAGCACGGAAACAGGCCATTCCGGCCCTCCTAGTCCGTGTCGGAACTCTTAATCTCACCTAGTCCCACCTACCCGCACTCAGCCCATAACACTCCACTCCTTTCCTGTCCATATACCTATCCAATTTTACCTTAAATGACACAACTGAACTGGCCTCTACTACTTCTACAGGAAGCTCATTCCACACAGCTATCACTCTCTGAGTAAAGAAATACCCCCTCATGTTTCCCTTAAACTTTTGCCCCCTAACTCTCAAATCATGTCCTCTCGTTTGAATCTCCCCTACTCTCAATGGAAACAGCCTATTCACATCAACTCTATCTATCCCTCTCAACATTTTAAATACCTCGATCAAATCCCCCCTCAACCTTCTACGCTCCAATGAATAGAGACCTAACTTGTTCAACCTTTCTCTGTAACTTAAGTGCTGAAACCCAGGTAACATCCTAGTAAATCGTCTCTGCACTCTCTCTAAGTTATTGATATCTTTCCTATAATTCGGTGACCAGAACTGTACACAATATTCCAAATTTGGCCTTACCAATGCCTTGTACAATTTTAACATTACATCCCAACTTCTGTACTCAATGCTCTGATTTATAAAGGCCAGCGTTCCAAAAGCCTTCTTCACCACCCTATCTACATGAGACTCCACCTTCAGGGAACTATGCATATAGCTTTATCTATAGCCCTCTATTTTACTAAGCTCCATGTACCTATCTAAAAGCCTCTTAAAAGTCCCTATCATATCCACCTCCACCACCGTTGCCGGCAGCCCATTCCACGCACTCACCACTCTTTGAATAAAAAACTTACCCCTGACATCTCCTCTGTACCTATTCCCCAGCACCTTAAACCTGTGTCGTCTTGTGGCAACCATTTCAGCCCTGGGAAAAAGCCTCTGACTATCCAGAAAATCAATGCCTCTCATCATCTTATACACCTCTATCAGGTCACCTCTCATCCTTCATCACTCCAAGGAGAAAAGGCTGAGTTCACTCAAGCTATTCTCATAAGGCATGCTTCCCAATCCAGGCAACATCCTTGTAAATCTCCTCTGCACCCTTTCTATGGCTTCCACATCCTTCCTGTAGTGAGGCGACCAGAACTGAGCACAGTACTCCAAGTGGGGTCTGACCAGGGTCCTAGATAGCTGCAACATTAGCTCTCGGCTCCTAAATTCAATTCCATGATTGATGAAGGCCAATACACCATACGCCTTCTTAACCACAGATTCAACCTGCGCAGCTGCTTTGAGCGTCCTATGGACTTGGACCTCAAGATCCCTCTGATTCTCCACACTGTCCACTACACCTCCAATCTTTGTTTCATCAGCAAATATGCTGATCCAATTTACCACATTATCATCCAGATCATTGATATAGATGACAAATAACAATGGACCCAGCACTGATCCCTGTGGCACACCACTAGTCACAGGCCTCCATTCAGAGAAGCAATCCTCCACTACCACTCTCTGGCTTCTCCCATTGAGCCAATATCTAATCCAATTTACTACCTCTCCATGTATACCTAGCAACTGAATCTTCCTAATTAACCTCCCATGCAGGACCTTGTCAAAGGCCTTACTTGAGTCCACGTAGACATCTACTTTCCTGGTAACCTCCTCGAAAAACTCTAATAGATTTGTTAAACATGACCTACCACGCACAAAGCCATGTTGACTCTCCCTAATAAGTCCCTATCTATCTAAATACTTGTAGATCCTATCTCTTAGTACTTCTTCCAATAATTTACCTACTACCGATGTCAAACTTACCGGTCTATAATATTCCGGATTACTTTAGAGCCTTATTTAAACAACGGAACAACATGAACTATCCTCCAATTCTCCTCACCCGTCGATAAAGACATTTTAAATATTATCTGCTAGGGCCCCTGCAATTTCAACACTAGTTTCCTTCAAGGTCCGAGGGAATACCCTGTCTGGTCCTGGGGATTTATCTACTCTGATTTGCCTTAAGATAGCAAGCACCTCCTCCTCTTCAATCTGTATAGGTTCCATGACCTCACTACCTGTTTGCCTTATTTCCATTGACTCCATGTTAGTTTCCTTAGTAAATACAGATGCAAAAATACCATTTAAGATCACCCCCATTTCTTTTGGTTCCATACATAGCCGACCACTCTGATCTTCAAGAGGACCAATTTTATCCCTTACTATCCTTTTGCTCTTAATATACCTGTATATTATATTAATATAATATGCTCTTTGGATTATCCTTCACCTTGACTGCCAAAGCAACTTCATGTCTTCTTTTAGCCCTCCTGATTTCTTTCTTGAGTTTTTTTTGCACTTTTTATACTCCTCAAGCACCTTATTTGTTCCCTGTTTCCTATACATGTCATACATTTCTCTCTTTTTCTTTATCAGAGTTCCAATATCCCTTGAGAACCAAGGTTCCTTATTCTTATTCACTTTGCCTTTAAATTGTGGCTGAAGGATGGTTGTACTTGGGAGCTGAATGTCCAATGTTACACATTACATTGGAAGGGTAAGAAGGAAGGCAGTGCGGGTGGTGTGGCTCTACTGGCATCAAATCAGTAGAAAGGTATGACATAGGATCAGAAGATGTTGAATCCTTGTGGGTTGAGTTAAGAAACTGCAAAGGTAAAAGGACGTTGATGGCCGTTATATACAGGCCTCCCAACAGTGGCTGGGAGGTGGACCACAGGTTACAAACAGGAAATAGAAAATGCGAGTCAAAAGGGCAATATTATGGTAGTCATGAGAGATTTTAACATGCAGGTCAATTGGGAAAATCAGGTTGGTAATGGATCTCAAGAGAGTGAGTTTGTTGAATGCCTAAGAGATGGCTTTTTAGAGCAACACACACAAAATGCTAGTGGAACGCAGCAGGCCAGGCAGCATATGTAGGAAGATCTGCCCCTCTCACAATCACTCCTTGCCTGTTCTCCATTTCCATCTCCCACTGTTGCTCTCCTCCCCCTTTCTTTCTCCCTAGGCCTCCCATCCCATGTTCCTTTCCCTTCTCCAGCTCTGTATCCCTTTTGCCAATCACCTTTCCAGCTCTTAGCTTCACCCCTCCCCTTCCTGTCTTCTATCATTTCAGATTTCCTCCTCCTCCTCCTACTTTCAAATCTCTTACTATCTTTTCTTTCAGTTAGTCCCGACGAAGGATCTCAGCCTGAAACATTGACTGTACTTCTTCCTATAGATGCTGCCTGGCCTGCTGTGTTCCTCCAGCATTTTGTGTGTGTTGTTGTTTGAATTTCCAGCATCTGCAGATTTTCTCGTGTTTGCTTTTTAGATTAGTTTGTCGTTGAGCCTACTAGAGGATCAGCTATACTGGATTGGGTGTTACGTAATGAACTGGAGGTGATTAAGGATCTTAGGTAAAAGAACCCTTCGGAACTAGTGATCACAATATGATTGAGTTCAATTGAAATTTCATACAGAGAAAGGAAAGTCCAATGTAGCAGTATTTCAGTGGAGTAAGGGAAATTACAGAGGTATGAGAGAGGAGTTGGCCAAAGTAAATTGGAAGGAGCTGCTGGCAGGAATGTCAGCAGAGCAGCAATGGTCTGCGTTTCTGGAAAAATGAGGAAGGTGCAGGACATGTGTATTCCAGAAATGAAGAAATACTCAAATGGTAAAATAGTATAACATGGCTGACAAGGGAAGTCAAAGCTAATGTAAAAACAAAAGACAGGACATACAAAGGGCATACAACAAAGCAAAAATTAGTGGGAGGATTGGGAAGATTTTAAAAACCATCAGAGCGCAACTTAAAAAGTCATTAGAAGGGAAAAGTTGAAATATGAAAGCAAGCTAGCAAATCATATCAAAGTGGACAGTAAAGGTTTTCTCAAGTATGTTAAAAATAAAAGAGAAATGAGAGTAGACATAGGATTGTTAGAAAATGAGGCAGGAGAAATAATAATGGGGGACAAGGAGATGGCTGATGAACTAAATTTTGTGTCAGTCTTCACTGTGGAAGACACTAGCAGTATGCCTGATGTTGTGTGAAGGAAGTCAAGTGAGTGCAGTTACTATTACAAGAGAGAAGGTGCTCAAAAAGCTGAAAGACCTAAAGGTACATTTGCCTCCCAGGTGCCAGGGTCTGGGATGTTTCAGATCGCGTCCACGATATCCTGCACGTGAGGCAGAACAGCCAGAGATTGTGGTACATATTGGTACCAATAACATAGGTAGGAAAAAGGAAGAGGTCCTGAAAACAGACTGCAGGGAGTTAGGAAGGAAGTTGAGAAGCAGGACCACAAAGATAGTGATCTCGGGATTACTGCCTGTGCCACGTGACAGTGAGAATAGGAATAGAATGAGGTGGAGGATAAATGTATGGCTGAAAGATTGGAGCGGGGGCAGGGATTCAGATTTCTGGATCATTGGGACCTCTTTTGGGTACAGATCATTGGTGACCTGTACAAAAAGGATGAGTTACACCTGAATCCCAGGGGGACCAATATCCCAGTGGAGAGGTTTGCTAAGGCGATAGAGGAGGGTTTAAACTAGAATTGTTGAGGGGTGGGAACTGAACTGAAGAGACTGGGGAAGAGGCAATTGGCTCACAAATAGAAAAAGCTTGGAGACAGTGTGAGGGAGGAAGGCAGGTGATAGAGAAGGGACGCGCTCAGACCTATAGCTTGAGATGTGTCTATTTTAACGCCAGGAGTATTGTGAACAAAGCGGATGAGCTTAGAGCATAGATCAGTACTCGGAGATATGATGTGGTGGCCATTACAGAGACTTGGCTGGCTCAGGGACAGGAATGGTTACTTCAAGTGCGGGGTTCTAGATGTTTCAGAAAGGACAGGGAGGGAGGTAAAAGAGGTTGATCAGAGATAGTGTCATGGCTGCATAATAGGTGGACATCATGGAGGGACTGTCTACGGAGTCTCTGTGGGTGGAAGTTAGGAACAGAAAAGGGTCAATAACTCTACAGGGTGTTTTGTATAGGCCGCCCAATAGTAATAGGGATATCAAGGAGCAGATAAGGAAACAGATCCTGAGAAGGTGTAATAATAACAGAGTTGTCATGGTGGGAGATCTTAATTTCCCAAATATTGATTGGCTTCTCCCTAGAGCGAGGGGTTTAGATGGGGTGGAGTTTGTTAGCTGTGCTCAGGAAGGTTTCTTGACACAATATGTAGATAACCCTACAAGAAAAGAGACTGTACTTGATTGGGTATTGGGAAATGAACCTGGTCAGGTGTCAGATCTCTCAGTGGGAGGGCATTTTGGAGATAGTGATCATAATTCTATCCCCTTTACAATAGCATTGGAGAGATAGGAACAGACAAGTTAGAGAAGCATTTAATTGGAGAAAGGGGAATTATGAGGCTATCAGGCAGAAAATTGGAGGCTTAAATTGGGAACAGATGTTCTCAGGGAAAGATACGGAACAAATGTGGCAAATGTTCAGGGGATATTTGTGTGGAGTTCTGCATAGGTACGTTCAATGAGACGGGAGTTATGGTAGGGTGCAGGAACCGTGGTGCACAAAGGCTGTAATAAATCTAGTCAAGAAGAAAAGAAAAGCTTACAAAAAGTTTAGAGAGCTAGGTAATGTTGGAGATCTAGAAGAAGGCTAACAGGAAGGAGCTTAAGAAGGAAATTAGGAGAGCCAGAAGGGGCCATGAGAAGGCCTTCGCAGGCAGGATTAAGGAAAACCCCAAGGCATTCTACAATTATGTGAAGAGCAAGAGGATAAGACGTGCAAGAATAGGACCTATCAAGTGTGACAGTGGGAAAGTATGTATGGAACCGGAGGAAATAGCAGAGGTACTTAATGAATACTTTAATTCAGTATTCACTATGGAAAAGGATCTTGGTGATTGTAGTGATGACTTGCAGCAGACAGAAAAGCTTGAGCATGTAGATATCAAGAAAGAGGATGTGCTGGAGTTTTTTGAAGCGTGGGAGGAGATTGCTGAGCCTCTGGCAATGATCTTTGCATCATCAGTGGGGATGGGAGAGTTTCTAGAAGATTGAAGGTTTGCAGATGTTGTTCCCTTATTCAAGAAAGGGAGTAGAGATAGCCCAGGAAATTATAGACCAGTGAGTCTTACTTCAGTGGTTGGTAAGTTGTTGGAGAAGATCCTGAGAGGCAGCATTTATGAACATTTGGAGAGGTATAATATGATTAGGGATAGTCAGCATGGCTTTGTCAAGGGCAGGTCCTGCCTTACAAACCTGACTGAATTTTTTGAGGATGTGACTAAACACATTGATGAAGGAAGAGCAGAAGATATAGTGTATATAGATTTCAGAAAGGCATTTGATAAGGTACCCCATGCAAGGCTTATTGAGTAAGTAAGGAGGGATGGGATCCAAGGGGACATTGCTTTGTGGATCCAGAACTGGCTTGCCCACAGAAGGCAAAGAGTGGTTGCAGATGGGTCATATTCTGCATTGAGGTTGGTGACCAGTGGGGTGCCTCAGGGATTTGTTCTGGGACTTTTACTCTTTGTGATTTTTATAAATGACCTGGATGAGGAAGTGGAGGGATGGGTTAGTAAGTTTTCTGATGACACAAAGGTTGGAGGTATTGTGGATAGTGTAGAGGGCTGTCAGAGGTTACAGCGGGACATTGATAGGATGCAAAACTGGACTGAGAAGTGGCAGATGGAGTTCCACCCAGATAAGTGTGAAGTGTTTCATTTTGGTAGGTCAAATATGATGGCAGAATATAGTATTAATGGTAAGACTCTTGGCAGTGTGGAGGATCAGAGGGATCTTGTGGTCCGAATCCATAGGATGCTCAAAGCAGCTGCGCAGATTGACTCTGTGGTTATGAAGGCATACGGTGTATTGGTCTTCAACAATCGTGGAATTGAATTAGGAGCCAAGAGCTAATGTTGCAGGTATATAGGACCCTGGTCAGACCCCACTTGGAGTACTGTGCTCAGTTCTGGTTGCCTCACTACAGGAAGGATGTGGAAACCCTAGAAAGGGTGCAAAGGAGATTTACAAGGATGTTGCCTGGATTGGGGAGCGTGCCTTATGAAAACAGGTTGAGTGAACTCAGCATTTTCTCCTGGGAGCGATGGAGGATGAGGGGTGACCTGATAGAGGTGTATAAGATGATGAGAGGCATTGATCAGAGGCTTTTTCCTGGGGCTGAAATGGCCGCCACAAGAGGGCACAGGTTTCAGGTGCTGGGGTGTAGGTACAGAGATGTCACGGGTAAGCTTTTTTACGCAGAGAGTGGTGAGTGTGTGGAATGAGCTGCCGGCAACGGTGGTGGAGACGGATATGATAGGGTCTTTTAAGAGACTTTTGGATAGGTAAATGAAGCTTAGAAAAATAGAGGGCTATGGGTAACCCTAGTCATTTCTAAGGTAAGGACATGCTCAGCACAACTTTGTGGGCTGAAGGGCCTGTATTGTGTTGTAGGTTTTCTATGTTTCTAAGTCACCTGGACCAGAGGAACATCTGAAAGAGGTAGTGCTACAGATTGTGGTAGCATTAGAAATGATCTTTCAAAAATCACTGAACTCTGGCATGGTGCCAGAGGACTGGAAAACTGCAAATGTCACTCCACTCTTTAAGAAAGGAGGAAGGCAGCAGAAAGGAAATTATAGACCAGTTAGCCTGACCACAATGGTTGGGAAGATGTTACTAAGGATGAGGTGATGGAGTACTTCATGGCACAGGACAAGATAGTACAAAGTCAGCATGGTTTCCTTCAGGGAAAATTCTGCCTGATAAACCTGTTGGAATACTTTGGGGAGATTACAAGTAGGTTAGGTAAAGGGGATGCAGTGGATGTTGTATATTTGGACTTTCAGAAGGCCTTTGTCAAGGTGCCACACGAGCTGCTTACCAAATTAAGGGCCCATGGTATTACAGGAAAGTTACTAACATGGTTAGAGCATTGGCTGATTGGTAGGAGGCAGCGATTGGGAATAAAAGGATCCTTGTCTGGTTGGCTGCCAGTGATTGGTGGTGTTCCACAGGGGTCGGTGTTGGGACCACGTCTTTTTATGCTGCATGTAAATAATTTAGATGATGGAATGGATGGGTTTGTTGCTAAGTTTGCAGATGATATGAAGATTGGTGGAGGGGCAGGTAGTGTTGAGGAAACACAGATGCAGAAGGACTTAGACAGATTAGCAGAATGGGCTAGAATGTGGAAAATGAAATACAATGTTGGAAAATGCATGGTCATGCACTTTGGTAGTAGAAATAAATGTGCGGACTATTTTCTAAACGGGGAGAAAATCCAGGAATCTGAGATGCAAAGGGACTTGGGAGTCCTTGTGCAGAACACCTTAAGGTTAACTTGCAGGTTGTGTTGGTGGTGAGGAAGGCAAATGCCATGTTAGCATTCATTTCAAAAACTCTCAAATACAAGAGCAAGGATGTGATGCTGAGGCTTTAAAAGGCACTGGTGAGGTCTCACCTTGAGTATTGTGAACAGTACAATCTTAGAAAAGATGTGCTGGCATTGGAGAGGATCCAGAGGAGGTTCACAAGGATGATTCCAGGACTGAAAGGGTTATCATATGAGAAATGTTTGATGGCTGTGGGTCTGTACTCGCTGGAATTCAGAACGATGAGGGGCGATCTCATTGAAACCTTTTGAATGTTGAAAGGCCTCAACAGAGTAGACGTGGAAAGGATGTTTCCCAGGGTGGGACAGTCTAGGACAAGAGGGCACAGCCTCAGGATAGAGAGGCACCCTTTAAAAGAGAGATGGGAGAAATTTCTTTAGCCAAAAGGTGGTGAATTTGTGGAATTGTTGCCACATGCATCTGTGGAGGTCATTGGGTGTACTTAAGGCAGAGATTGATAGGTTCTTGATTGGACACGGCATCAAAGGTTACAGGAAGAAAGCTGGAAACTAGGGTTGGGGAGATAAAAGGAAAGGGTCAGCCATGATGGAATGATGGAGCAGATTCGATGGGCAAGATGGCCTAATTTTGCTCCTAGGTCTTATGGTCTACATCACAGTCATCGAACACAATAGGACAGAAACAGGCCCTTTGGCCCATCTAGTCTATATGAACTATTATTCTGCTCAGTTCCATTAACCTGTGCCTGGACAATACACCTCCCATCTATGTACTTACCAAATTTCTATTAAATATTGAAATTGAACCCACATCTACTACTTATGCTGGCAGCTTGTCCCATACTCTTACCGGCCTCTGAGTAAAAAAGATCCCCCACATTTTCCACTTAAACATTTCACTTTTCGTACTTAACTCATGACCTTTAGGTTCTCGTCTCACACAACCTCAGAAGAAAAAAACCCTATCTTCTGCCCTCATAATTTTATACCCCTCTGTCAAATCTCCCCTCATTCTCTTACACTCCAGGGAATAAAGTTCTACCCTATCCAACCTTTCCCCATAACCCAGGTCCTCAAGTCTCAGCAACACCTTTGTAACTTTTCTCCCTTTCAATCTTCTTGATATCTTTCCTATAGGTAGGTTGAACATAACTCTACACAATACTCTAAATTAGGCCTCGCTGAGATCTTACACAACTTCAACATCCCAACTCCTGTAATCAATACTCTGAATTATGAAGGCCAATGTGCCAAATGCTTTTATGACCCTATCTACATGTAACACAACTTTCAAGGAATCTACTTCACCCATTTGCAGGTCCTCGAATTAGATAACTGCAAAGAAGAAATTCTGCAGATACTAGAAATCCTAAGCAACACATACAAAATGCTGGAGGAACTCAGCAGATCAGGTAGCATCTATGGAGAAGATTCTGGGTTGAGATCTTTCATCAAAAGGTCACCACTCCTGGGAACCAGAGTGATAGGGCTAAGGAATGGGAAAACAGAAAGTGAAAGCTAGTGGGAAAATAGAGGATTAGGAAGCTTTTAAAAACTTGCAGAAGGAAGCAGATCATTAGGAAGGAAAGGATGAATTATGAAAAGATGCTGGTGACTAATATCAAAGAAGATACTAAAAACTTTTTTTAAGTATATAAAGGGTAAAATAGAGTTGAGGGTAGCTTTAGGACCAATAGAAAATGACACTGGAGATATTGTAATGAGAGACACAGAGATGGCAAAGCAACTGAATGGGTATTTTGCATCAGTCTTCACAGTGGAAGACATCTGCAGTATAGTCGACATTCAAGAGTGCCAGGGAAGTGAAGTATGTGCAGTGAAAATTATGACTGAGAAGGTGCTCAGGAAGCTTAATAGTCTGAGGGTGGATATATCTCCTGGACCAAATGGAATTCACTTTCAGGTTCCCAAGGAAGTAGCTGGAGAGATTGCGGGGGCATTAACGATGATCTTTCAAGAATCGATAGATTCTGGCAAGTACCGGATGACTGGAAAATTGCAAATGTTACTCTGCTATTCAAGAAAGGTGGGAGGCAGCAGAAAGAGAACTATAGACCTGTTAGCCTGATATCAGTGGTTGGGAAGTTTTTGGAATCGATTGTTATGGATGAGATTACAGAGTAGTTGGAGGCACATGACAAGATAGACCAAAGTCAACATGGTTTCCTGAAAGGAAAATCCTTCCTAACTAACCTACTGCAATTTTTTGAGGAAATTACAAGCAGGGTAGACAAAGGAGATGCAGCAGGTGTGTACTTGGATTTTCAGAAGGCCTTTGATAAGGTGCTGCACATGAGGCTGCTTAGCAAGTAAAGATTCCATGGAATTACAGGGGAATTACCAGCAGCATTGGTTGATCGGCAGAAAACAGAGAGTGGGAATAAAGGGATCCTATTCTGGCAGGGGTCGGTGTTGGGACCGCTGCTTTTTACAATGTATGTCAATGACTTGGCACATGGGATTAATGGATTTGTGGCTAAATTTGCCGATGATTCAAAGGTAGGTGGAGGAGCGGGTAGTGTTGAGGAAATGAAGAGCCTGCAGAAAGACTTTGATAGTTCAGGAGAATGGGCAAAGCAGTGGCAAATGAAATACAATGTTGGAAAGTGTATGGTCATGATAAACGGGCATTTTAGATGGGGAGAAAATTCAAAGTGCAGAGATGCAAAGGGACTTGGGAGTCCTTGAACAGCACACCCTAAAGGTCAACTTCCAAGAACTCTGGAATTCAAGAGCAGGGATGTGATGCTGAGGCTTTATAAGGTACTGGTGAGGCCTCACCTTGAATATTTTGAACAGTTTTGGGTTCCTCATCTAAGAAAATATGTGCTGGCATTGGAGAGGGTTCAGAAGAGGTTCACAAGGATGATTCCGGGAATGAAAGGATTATCATATGAGGAATCTTGAATGGCTCTGGGCCTGTACTTGCTGGAATTTAGAAGAAAGGGGGCGGGAGGGGGGATCTCATTGAAAACTTTTGTATGTTGAAAGGCCTAGACAGAGTAGATGTGGAAAGAATGTTTGCCATGGTGGGGAAGTCTGGGACGGAGGGCACAACCTCAGGATGGAGGGGTGTCCATTTAAAACAGAGATGGGGAGAAATTCCTTTTGCCAGAGGGTGGTGAATTTATGTAATTTATTGCCACGGGCAACTGTGGAGGCCCGTTCGTTGGGTGTATTTAATGCAGAGCTTGATAGGTTCTTGATTGGACACAACATCAAAGTTTATGGGGAGAAGGCCAGGGAGTGGGGCTGAGAAGGGGAAAAAAGCTTCAACCATGATTGAATGGCAGAGATGGTCCATCTGCTCCTATGGTCTTTCTATACATCCATAGAAACTTCATAGAACAGTACAGCACAGTACAGGCCCTTCAGCTTACAAAGTTGTGTCAACCTTATAACCTACTCTGAGATCAATCTAACCCTTCTCTCCTGTGTATCCCTGCATTTTTTTCACCACTCAAGTGCCTATCTTAAATGACTCTCTGGCAGTGTGTGTAAAAAAAAACCTAACTTCCTCAACCTATCTTATTTTTTTTATCCATTGAAATTTCATGTTCATTTGGATTTAAAATGAAAGTTCTCTTGCAAGAGCAATTTTCTGCTTTTCGTTTTTCGTTGCTCACTTAAAAATGCTCGGTCCTCTGCATATACCACTAGCCCTTGCAAAATCACATACCCCATGTTCCCATTTAGTATCTTTGACTACCGTTATCTATGGATGGCTCTTCTTCCCCGTGGAACTCTTCACACAACTTTCTTCTGCAGTACATTTATAATTCTGCATTCTTATAATCCACTGGAACTCAAATCTTTTATCATGACATTGCCTGACACTGTCACTAACTATCTATAATTCAGAGGGACTGTTTTCAAACCGCCATGGTTTATAAAAACATTGCCTATCTGTGAAGATGCACACTCAGTGGCCACTTTATTAGGTACACCTGCTTATTAATGCAAATATCTAATCAATCAATCATATAGCAGCAACTCAATGCATAAAAGCATGCAGACGTGGTCAAGAGGTTCAGTTGTCATTCAGAACAACCCCAAAATGGGGAAGTGACTTTGACTTTGGAATGATTGTTAGTGCTATTCGTGGTGGTTTGAATATCTTAGAAACTGATCTCCTGGGATTTTCACATACAACAATCTCTAGAGTTTACAGAAAATGGCATAAAAAAGAAAAATATCCAGTGAGTGGCAGTTCTATGGGTGAAAATGCCGTGTTAATGAGGAAAGCTAGAGGAGAATGGCCAGATTGGTTGACAGGAAACCGACAGTAACCCAAATAATCACTGATTACAATAGTGGGGTGCAGAAGAGCACCTCTAAAAGCACAATACTTTGAACCTTGAAATGGAAGAGGTACAGCAGCAAAAGACCACACTGGGTTGCACTCCTTTATCTAATAAAGAAGATACTGGGTGTATATCCCACTGAACTATTCTCAGCAGGGTATCTTTCAGTGTTTATCCCTCAACTAGCATCACCAACACTAATCCAATCATTGATAAAATATTATCTTGTTCTATACAGATTGACTGTTTCCACCAAGTGGACAGCATTTGAATTTGAATCTTGCAACATACCCTGTTTCCTATGCACCACTTTACAAATCCTTTATCAATGCTTTACTCAACTCAAAGTCATAATGGAACAATTCTCCACAGAGAATTGTTTAATCCATAACTTGAGATTAAGTGGATTTGGGACTTTAGAATCCAATCCAGGCCACCCCTTATGATTCACTCCAGCGTTCTGTCCCATTTCATTCTGCTGTGCTAAGGTCCAATAGGAGCTAGCCTACCTCAGGGAATACTACACAGCAAACAGTCCGAGCCTTGGCTCAGTCTGCAAAGGCAGTAGCACTTTGTTCACTGATTTCCATAAGCATGCCAGCGACCAGACAATGTGCTGTCTGTCTTTTTGGAGCTGCCAGCACAGTGGTGCACCTGCTACACAACAACCACACAAGACTCTGACCTGTGTGGAGTTTACACACCGTGTGCCTGTGTGGATATCTTTTAGGTGTACCATTTTTCCCCCCAGGTCTCAAAAACGCATAGGCTAGCAGGTGAATTGGCAGCTGTAAATTATCTTAGTGTAAATGAGTGGTAGAATCTGCGGTGAATGATGAAAATGTAGCAAGAATACAAAGAGTCAGGGTATTATTAGTGACGAGATGTGCTTCCTGGCTTTTTTTAAATTTAAAGATAAAGCACGGTAACAGGCCTTTCCAGCCCAATGAGCACCCACAACCCAATTACACCGATGTGACCAATTACCAAACCAGCTGTGGATCTTTGGATTGTGGGAGGAAACTGGAGCACCTGGAAGAAACCCACACAACCACAGGGAGAACATATAGTACGAACTCCTTAAAAGCAGCTTTGGGGGTGGGGGAAATCCTGCTGTATCTCTGTGACTGTAGCAAAGGTCTGAAACATCTGAGCCACTGGCTGCCTGCACTGGGGACATGGATTAGTTTCCAATTCAAGCTTCATTGTCATTTGACCATGCATGAATACAGCCAAATGAAACAGTGTTTCTCCAGGGTCAAGGATCTAGCTCATCTTCCACCAAGCAAACACCGGAGGGCAATATCCCTAATTCAGTATGATTCCAGCATGCCCACTGAGGCCTCAGCTCTCTCCCCTCTCCCACTCTGCTCAGTGTCTGTTCTTCAGGGTGTCTGCAACAGGTGACACCACAGCATGAGGGTCTGGTCTGCACAACAATAGAGGCAACGCAGCACGATGCCATCGGTCTTGCCAATGAACCAGTGAACTGGATTTGAGGTATTCTTGTGATCACAAGAAAAGCACCTAAGACAATCACTTGCACAGTTGTGGGAACCATGCACTGCCTCTACACGACAAAGGTAAGCAATTTGTTCGGACATCAACATGGTACACAACTCCATCACTATTGAGCAACTCGCTATTGGGGTATACCTGCAACACTTGATGTTCTTAATATCCAGTAATGTCTGGCAATTGTAAAACAGGCTTAAAGGATGAACAATTACACCTTTGTTTGGACCCCAAGAGGACGCTGTGATCATGTGTGATGCCATCTTACCAAAAGAGGCAGCACCAACCAATCTATATTTCAAAGTTTTTTCCCCATCTCTTTTCAATAAAGCACAGCATTTATAGCTTAATGCTGTTGCTTAAATCCCAAAGGTTTATGCAAGATGAGTGGGGAAGGTGGGAAGGCAGGGGACATCTCTTTGTGATAGTGAAAACCTCATATATGCTCACACACATGCTTACCATCATCCTCTCTCTCACACAAGTTTCCACACACTGCTACACAATTTCACTATACGGACATAGTTAAGGACGCTTTACATCATTGTCACATAGATACACTTTTATATAATATACAGATAGAACCATTTTATGTACAAGTTTCTGTTACTAACAATTTTGGCAAGTCTCTAAGGTGTCTCCAAGTGTCTCCTCTTCGAGACAGATGGATGTCCTGTGATGGCTCAGTTCTAAGGTGCTTTAAGTATTTCCCAAATTGCTCCCCGCATGAGTGCTATAGGCTTGCAACGGCAGACCGGCTGGTCCCGCTCCGGAGGGGTACCACTACCCCTTATGGGGTTGCTGCAGATCCACCTCTGGTTTTTCCCCACAAGGTCAAGTCTTCTTTGGCAAACTGGAATGGACAGCAGGGAGGTTGATGCAGCTTGCTGCTTGTGGTCAGGGGTCAGGAGTGCACAGCAGCACACCGGCTCACAAAGTACCCTCATTTCATGTCCACATCGAAGTCCAGCACCAGCAGCTTCGTCTCCTCTGTACCATTCCGACTGCCCACTGCACAAATTAGCTTTGTCTTAGAAGCTCGGAGCCGCCACACAACTCCGCCACTGCCACCACTCTCAAGTGCCACCAGATTGCGAATGAATTCACCAGTTTTGAGGTCCCATAATTTAACTGTCCCATCGTCCGAGCTGGTGACAACAAACTTCTGGATGAACTGCAGGCAGGTAACTGCACTCTGATGTTTGTTCGGACCTGTGATGGGAACAGAATGGGTGTGCATTGAGAAGCTGAATTTCACTCAAGTCTGAACCATTATCTAGCATTGATATTGTCCCAACCTCCCCACACCAGTCAACACTTGAGCAAGGCATGGGAGTGAGCTCCCAACACTGATGCCCAAAAACAACAGGTCACAGCCCTATTA
Organism: Hemitrygon akajei; assembly: GCF_048418815.1. Taxonomy (NCBI): domain Eukaryota; kingdom Metazoa; phylum Chordata; class Chondrichthyes; order Myliobatiformes; family Dasyatidae; genus Hemitrygon; species Hemitrygon akajei. The sequence continues at coordinate 200,869,956 of NC_133127.1, read as the reverse complement.
GCAAGAGTCCGAACAATTCTGGCTGAGTGAAGACCTTAAGACATAGGAGCAGAATTAGACCACTTGGCCCATCAAATCTGCTCTGCCATTTCAGCGTGGCTGATCCATTTCCCTCCCAACCCCATTCTCCTGTCTTCTCATTGTAATCTTCACACCTTGACTAATCAAGAATCTATCAATCTTCACCTTAAATACACCCAATGACCTGGCCTCCACAGCCACCTGTGGCAACGAAGAGGTAGTCATAGAATGTAGAACAGTAGAGCACAGGAGCAGGCCCTTCAGCCTACAATGTTGTGCTGAACCAATTAAATTAGTAAACAAATAGCCAACTAGACTAATTTCTTCTGCCTCCATATACTTCCAGTTTCCTCACATTCATGGGTCTACCTAAATGGCTCTTAAAAGTCCCTAATGTATTTACCTCTACCAGCACCCCAGGCAGCCTCTTCCAGGCACTCAGCACTCTGTTTAAAAAAACTTGCCCCTCACATCTCTTTTAAAATGACCACCTCTAATGTCAAATAGATGCCCTCTCATTTTAGTCCTTTCAACCTTGGGAAAAAGATAGAAACACGGAAAACTTACAGCACAATACAGGCCCTTCGGCCCACAATGCTGTGCCAAACATGTACTTACTTTAGTAATTACCTAGGGTTACCCATAGCCCTCTATTTTTCTGAGCTCCATATACCTGTCCAGGAGTCTCTTAAAAGACCCTATCGTATCCGCCTCCACCACCGTTGCCAGCAGCCCATTCCACACACTCACCACTCTTCTCTGCATAAAAAACTTACCCCTGATATCTCCTCTGTACCCACTCCTCAGCACCTTAAACCTGTGTCCTCTTGTGGCAACCATTTCAGCCCTGGGAAAAAGCCTCTGACTATCCACACGATCAACGTCTCTCAACATCTTATATACCTCTATCAGGTCACATCTCATCCTCTGCCACTCCAGGGGGAAAAAGCTGAGTTCACCCAACCTATTCTCCTAAGGCATTCTCCTTAGGAGCATGAAGGCAAGACAGCAGCTATACTTTATTAGGAGTTTGAAGAGATTTGGCATGTCAGCAAATACACTCAAAAACTTCTATAGTTGTACCGTGGAGAGCATTCTGACAGGCTGCGTCACTGTCTGGTATGGAAAGGCTACTGCACAGGACTGAAAGAAGCTGGATAAGGTTGCAAATCTAGACAGCTTCATCTTTGGTACTAGCCTACAAAGTACCAAGAAAATCTTTAGGGAGTGGTGTCTCAGAAAGGCAGCATCCATTATTAAGGACCTCCAGCACCCAGGACATGCTCTTTTCTCACTGTTACCATCAGGTAGGAGGTACAGAAGCCTGAAGGCACACACTCAGCAATTCAGGAACAGCTTCTTTCCCTCTGCCATCAATTCCCAAATGAACATTGAATCTTTGGACACTATCTCACTTTTTAAAAAAATACAGTATTTCTATTTATGCATGTTTTTAAAAAATCTATTCAATATATCTAATTGTTTTACTTGTTTATTTATTATTATTTTTTTCTCTCTGCTAGATTATGTATTACATTGAACTGCTGCTACTAAATTAACAAATTTCACGTCACATGCCAGTGATAATAAACCTGATTCTGATTCCCAATCCAGGCAACATCCTTGTAAATCTCCTCTGAAACCCTTTCTATAGTTTCCACATCCTTCCTGTAGCGAGGTGACCAGAAATGAGCACAGTACTCCAAGTGAGGTCTGACCAGGGTCCCATATAGCTGCAACGTTACCTCTTGGCTCCTAAACTCAGTTCCACGATTGATGAAGGCCAATGCACTGTATGCCTTCTTAACCACAGAGTCAACCTGCGCAGCTGCTTTGAGTGTCCTATGGACTCGGACCCTAAGGTCCCTCTGATCCTCCACACCGCCACGAGTCTTGCCATTCTGTCATCATATTTGACCTACCAAAATGAACCACCTCACATTTATCTGGTTTGAACTCCATCTGCCACTTCTTAGCCCAGTTTTGCATCCTATCGATGTCCCGCTGTAACCTCCAACAGCCCTCCACACTATCCACAACACCTCCAACATTTGTGTCATCCACAAATTTACCAACCCATCCCTCCACTTCCTCATCCAGGTCATCTATAAAAATCATGAAGAGAAGGGGTTCCAGAACAGCTCCCTGAGGAATACGACTGGTCACCAACCTCCATGCAGGATATGACCCGTCTACAACCACTCTTTGCCTTCTGTGGGCAAGCCAGTTCTGGATCCACAAAGCAAGGTCCACTTGGACCCCATAACTCCTTACTTTCTCACTAAGCCTTGCGTGGGGTACCTTATCAAATGCTTTGCTGAAATCCATATACACTACATCTACTGCTCTACCTTTATACTCTGTCTATGTACACAAAATGCTGGAGGAATTCACAGACCAGGCTCGCTATGAAAGAGAGTAAACAGTCTACGTTTTGGGCTGAGACCTCTCAATGGTGAATAAAGGGGGCCTTTTCTGGGTTGGCTGCTAGTGACTAGTGGTGTTCTCAGGGGTCAGTATAGGGACTGCTACTTTTCACATTGTTTGTCATTGACTTAAATAATAGAATTGATGGCTTTGTGGCAAAGTTTGCGGATGATTCGAAGCTGCGTGGAGGGATAGGTACTGCTGCAATGTGATTGCAGCAGGAATTAGACAAATTGGAAGAATGGGCAAAAAGGTGGCAGATGGAATACAGTGCTGGGAAATGTATGATAATGCATTTTGGTAAAAGGAGGAATAGTGCAGACCATTATCTAAAGGGGGAAAAGGTTTAAACATCAGAGGTGCAGAGGAACTTAGGAGTCCTCGTGCAAAACTCCCTAAGGTTAATTTACAGGTTGAGTTTTTGATAAAGAAGGCACATGCAATGTTGCCATTTATTTCAAGGACAATAGAATATAAAAGCAAGGAGATAATGCTGAAGCTTTATAAGACTCTAGTCAGCCACACTTGGAGTAGTCAACAGTTTTGGACCCCATATCTCAAAAAGGGTGTGTTGTCATTGGAGGGAGTCCAGAGGTGGTTTATGAGGATGATTCTGGGAATGAAGGGGCAAACATATGAAGAGTGTCTGGCAGCTTTGGCCCTGTACTCACTGGAATTTAGAAGAACGTGGAGTGATATCATTGAAACCTACTGAATGTTGAAAGGACTAGGTAGGGTAGATGTGGAGAGGACATTTCCTCTGGTGGGTGTATACAGAGCTAGAGGGCACAGCCTCAAAATTGAGGGGCAACCTTTTAGAACAGAGGTAAGGAGGATTTTTTTTTTAACCTGAGAGTAGTGAATCTCTGGAATGCTCTGCAGTGGAAGCCATGGGTGTATTTAAAGCGGAAGTTGATAGGAGTCCTGATTGGTCAGGGCATCGAAGGATATGGTGAGAAGCAGGTGCATAGGGTTGAGTGGGATCCGGAAACAGCCAGAAGGGCAGAGTGGACTGATGGGCTGAATGGCCTAACTGTGCTCCTATGTTATGGTCTTATCAGGACTGGAAAGAAAGATGAGGTCGGAGTAAGAAGGTGGGGGAGGGGAGGAAGAAGTACATGGCTGTAGGTGATAGGTGAAACTGGGAGAGGGGGAGGGGTGAAGTAAAGAGCTGGGAAGTTGATTGGTGAAAGGGCTGGAGAAGGGGGATCCAAAAGGAAACTGTAGGAGACCATGCAAGAAACGGAAAGGGGAGGAGCACGAGGGAGGTGATGGGCAGGTAAGAAGATGAGTTGAGAGGGGGAAACAGGAATGAGGAATGGTGGTGGTGGGGGTGAAATTAACAGAAGTTTGAGAAATCAATGTTCATACCATCAGTTTGGAGGCTACCCAGGCAGAGTATAAGGTGCTGTTTCTCCAACCTGAGTGTGGCCTCATTGTGGCAGTAGAGGAGGCCATGGACTGACATGCCGGAATAGGAATTGGAAGTTGAATCGTAAAACTGCCATCCCCTTATCCCAGTTCCTCGGTCTCCATTGCACCTGCTCTCAGAATGAGGCTTTTAATTCCAGAACGAATGAGATGTCCTTCTCCTTCAAAGAAAGCTTTCTTTCCTCCATCAATGCTACCCTCACCCCATCCTCCCGCCACCCCACCAGGGATAGGGTTCCTCTTGTCCTCACCTACCACCCCACTAGCCTCTGCATCCACCACATAACTCTCAGTAACTTCTGCCAGCTTCAACAGGATCCCACCATTGAGTACATCTTTCCCTCCCCCAACTTCCTGCTTTCTGCAAGGGTCACTCCCTACACGAATCCTTTGTCTATTTATCCCTCCCATTGAACTGATCTCCCACCTGCCCCTACACCTCCTTCCCAGCTACCATTCAGGGCCCCAAGCAGTCCTTCCAGATGAGGAACACTTCACCTTGGTGTGGCCTCCTGTATATTGATGAGATCCAACGTAGATTGGGAGACCATTTCGCTGAACACCTTTGTTCTATCTGCCAGAAAAACCCACCCATTTCAAAACTACTTCCCATTCTGAAATGTCAGTCCATGGCCTCTCTACTGCTGCAATTAGACCACAGTCAGGTTGGAGCATCAATACCTTATATTCCTTCTGGGTAGCCTCCAACCTGATGGCACAAGCATCGATTACTCTTGAACTCCCGGTAATTGCCCCCCACTTCACCATTCCTGTTTCCCTCTCTCACCTTATCTCCTTACATGCCCATCACCTCCCTTAAGTGCTCCCCTGTCCCTTTCTTCCATGGTCTTCTACCGTCTCTTATCAGATTCCCCCTTCTCCAGCTCTTTACCTCTTTCGCCAATGAACTTCCCAGCTCTTCACTTCACTCCTCCCCATTTCCCAGTTTTATCTATCACCAACCACTTTGTACTCTTCCTCCCCTCCCCCTACCCTGACTTTTCATCTTTTATTTCCCCAGTCCTGATGAAGCGTTTCAGCCTGAAACTTCAACTGTTTACTCTTTTCCATAGATGCTGCCTGGCCTGCTGAGTTACTCCAGCATTTTGTGTGTTTTGCTTGGATTACCAGCACCTGCAGATTTTCTCATGTTTGTGGTACTCTGCCTACTCTATCAATGCCTCTAAATCTTATAAACCTCACTCAGAACTCCCTCCAGTCTCCGCCTCTCCTGTTTATCCTTTCCACAGAACAGGCTCTCATATGGCAGCAATGGTGAAGCATCAGTCCACAGATTGCAGCCATTACAGTGTGATCACTAGCTGTGATATAGCTCAGTCGCTGTGAGTGCCTGACCACAGCTCTGTGGGGAGATTGGTGAGTGCCATTCAGTTCTAGGTGTGGAAAGGCACCTTCTTTAATAGACACTGGACCCCAGTGCTTGGGAATGGAGATGGGGATTGTCCCAGCTACCAAGGCCAATCTAGATGAAGGGACTCAGCTCACAACCTTGACAGCCCATTTCTTTCCCTAGATGTTGCTGGCCTGCTGAGCTCCTCCCACTATGTGTGCCAGCAGGAGATTAAACGGAATTCTAAAGGAGGATGGTGAACATCCAGAAGTTATTGGTACCAATATGTACTATGACGGACTGTGGGTAGGAAAAGAGATGAGGTCTTGAAGAGATAATACAGGGAGTTACATAAAAAGCTGAAAAGCAGGACCTCCAGGTTAGCAAATTTTGGGTTGCTGCCTATGCCTCACACCAGTGAGGATAAGAATAGGATGATCTGGCAGATGAATATGTAGCTGAGGGGCTGGTACAGGAGGTATGGTTTCAGAATTCAATATACAGGATGGACATGCAAAGACAAACCACTATGGAGGTTTAAAACCTCTTCACCTCCACATTTGCCTCAATCTTCACTTCCACGTTCACCTCATCAATCATGAGAATAATACCAGGAATGAAAGGGTTTACATATGAAAGGCGTTTGATGGCTCTGGATCTGTACTCACTGGAGTTTAGAACAATGAGGGGGATCTCATTGAGACCTATTGAATTTTGAAAGGACTAGAGTGGATGTGGATGTTTCCTATAGTGAGTGAGCCTAGGACCAGAGGACAGCCTCAAAATAGAGGGATGCCCATTTGGAACAAAGATAAGGAGGAATTTTTTTAGCTGGAGGGAGGTGCATCTGTGGAATTCATTACCACAGATGGCTGAGAAGGTTAAGTCATTGAGTATATTTAAAGCAGAGGTTGATAGGTCCTTGGCTAGTCAGAGGCTACAGAGAAGGCAGGAGAATGCAGTTGAGAGGGAGAATCAAGCAGCCATGATGGAATAGCAGAACAGACTCGATGTGCTGAATGGCCTAATTCTCTGGATTAAACCTTGTGGCAGACCCTCAGGGAAGTCCCATTACCAGGGAAGCTCTTCAAGGGAAATTGATATTGGCCTCAGCTCTCAACCTCAGCCCCTGCCATGTGAGTGAATGGTCTCTACTACAACCGTCTCAAACTCACCTTGTAATGTCTGTAGACACTGTCCTGTCTTGATATCCCAGATTTTCACGGTGGAATCAGCATTTCCAGACACCAGGATGTTGTCCTTCAGCTCCATACCACTGGTTAATGACTGGTGCCCCATTAACGTGTGTAAACAGTTGCCATTCTCTGCGTCCCACACCCGTATCGAAGTGTCAAGGGATCCGCTGACAATATGTACGCCATCATACTGAGCAAAGGCGAGGGAAAAAAACAGAAACAAGCAAATCAGCTGGCATCACAATAATCTCCATTTCAGATACAGATTCATTGATCACGTATTTTGAAACATACAGTGAAATGTGATGTTTGTGCTAACAGCCAACACACTCAAGGATGAACCTGGGGCAGCCCGCGAGTGTCGCTGCAGATTCCAGCACCAACTTAGCAGCCTCACAGTGTTCAGTAGAACAACACAAGCAGCAGCAACAAAACATGACAACAAAAGCACAACAAGCATCCTTTAATAACATCACAAGATATAGGGGCATAATTAGGCCATTTGACCATCAAATCTGTTCCACCATTTGATCATGGCTGATCCATTTCCCTCTCAACCCAATTCTCCTGCTTTCTCCCCACAACCTTTCATGCCCTGACTGATCAAGAACCTTTCAAACTCTGCCTTAAATACACCCAATTACTTGGCCTCCACAGCCATCTGTGGCAATGAATTACACAGACTTACCACCACCTGGCTGAAGAAATTCCTCATCTCCATTTTAAGCGGATGCCCCGCTATTCTGAAGTTGTGCCTTCTGGTCCAGGGCTCACCCATTATAGGAAACATCCTCTCCACATCCACTCTACCCAAGTCTTTCAATATTTAATAGGTTTCAGTAAGGTCCCCCCTCATTCTTCTAAATTCCAGCGAGTACTGACGCAAAACCATCAAGCACTCCTGAAATGATAACCCTTTCAGTCACTGCTATGAGCCTTCTCCAACGTCAGCACAAAATTTCTTAGATAAGAAGCCCCAAGACTGCTCACAGTACTCTGTGAGGCATCCTCCTGCATCCTCAACACTATATGCCCCTCCATCAATTCCATCATCCAAATCATTGCCATACAATGTAAAGAGAAGTGGTACCAACACCAACCCCCGTGGAACACCACTAGTCACCAACAGCCAACCAGAAAATGCTCCCTTTATTCCCACTCTTTGCCTCCTGCCAATCAGCCAATCAGCCAATCTTCTATCCATGCTGGTATCTTTCCTGTGATACCATGGGCTCTTATCTTGTTAATCAGCCTCATGTACAGCACCTGGTGAAAGGCCTTCTGCAAATACAAGTACACAACATCCACTGTTTCCCCTTTGTTTGTCCTGCTTGTTATTTCCTCAAAGAGTTCCAAAAGATTTGCCAGGCAAGATTTCCCCTTAAGGAAACCATGCTGACTTTGACCCATTTTATCATGTGTTTCCAAGTACCTCCAAGTACCCAGAAAACATATCCTTAACAACTGACTCCAACATTTCCCCAACCACTGAGGTCAGACTAACTGGCATATAATTTCCTTTCTTCAGCTGCCCTCCCTTCTTGAAGAGTGGAATGACATTTGCAATTTTTCAGTTCTCCGGAACCACACCAAAATCTATTGATTCTTAAAAGATCATTACTAATAACTCCATAATCTCTTCAGCTACCTATTTCAGAACTCTGGGGTGTAGTCCATCTGGTCCAGGTGATTAATCTACTTTCATATCCTAGACCAGAAGACTAAGAAAAAGCAGCAGAATTTGGCTATCTGGTCCACCATTTTATCATGTCTAATGCATTTTTCCTCCCAGCCCCAATCTCCTGCCTTCTCCCCATATCTCTTCATGCCTTGACCAATCAAGAATCTATCAACCTCTGCCTTAAATATTCATAAAAACTTGGCCTCCACAGCTGCCTGTGACAACAAATTTCTCAGGTTCATCACTAGCTTAAGAAATTCCTCCTCATCTCTGTTCTAAAAGGATGCCTCTTTATTCTGAAGCTCTGTCCTCTGGTCTTTGACTTTCCCGCCATAGGAAACATCCTCTCCACATCAACTCTATAAGGACCTTTTACCTTTCAATAGGTTTAAATTAGGTCACCCCTCAGATTCTTCCGAATTCTACTGGATACAGGCCCAGAGCCATCAAAAGCATATGACAAGCTGTTCAATTCTGGAATCATTTCTGTGAACCTCCTCTGAACCTTCTCCAATGTCAGCATATCCTTTCTAAGATAAGGGGCTCAAAACTGCTCACAATACTCCCGAGAGAGGTCTCACCAGTGCTTTATAAAGTCTCAACATTACATCTTTGCTTTTATATTCTAGTCTTCTTGAAATGAACGTGAACATTGCATTTGTCTTTCTCACCACAGATTCAACCTGCAAATTAATCTTTAGGGAATCTTGTATAAGGATTCACAAGGACCTTGCACCTCATTTTTTTTTAGAATTTTTTCTCCAGTTAGAAAATATTCTACCTTTTTATTTATTCTACCAAAGTGCATGACAATACACTTCCCGACACTGTATTCCACTTGCTACTTCTTTTCCCATTCTCCTATGTCCTTCTGCAGCCTCTCTACTTCCTCAAAACTACCTGCCCCTCTAACTATTTTCGTATCATCCGCAAACTTTGAAACAAAGCCATCAATTCCATTAGCCAAGTCATTGACATATAAAGTAAAAAGAATTGGTACCACCAGACCCCTGTGTAACACTACTAGTCACCGGCAGCCAAGAAGAAGAGGCACCCTTTATTCCCACTCTTTGCCTCCTGCCAATCAGCCATGGGTTTATCCATGCTGGTATCGTTCCTGTAATACCATGGGTTCATAGCTTGTTAAGCAGCCTCAGGTGTGGCACCTTGTTAAAGGCCTTCTGAAAATCCAATCACACAACATCAACCAATTCTCCTTTGTCTACCCTGCTTGTTAATTCTTCAAAGAATTCCAATAGATTTGTCAAGCAAGATTTTCCCTTGAGGAAGCCATGCTGACTATTTCCTATTTTATCATATGCCTCCAAATATCCTGAAATTGTTGCTCACTGCTGCTTCCAAGCAGGAGGCAGGGGAGCTGGGAGGGACTTTAGGGTTCTTACGTTTACCTGTCGTTCATTCTTTGGGGCACTTCTCTGTTTCTGTGAATGTTTGCAAAGAAAAAGCATTTCAGGATGTATATTGTATACATTTCTCTGACATTAATTGGATGTTAAATTCCCAACTACAATCTTCTTTCAGCCACGACTCAGTGATGCCCACAACGTCCAGCCCTTTCACCATGCACTTATACCAACAGCTCTGCAACCCCAGGAAAGGCCACCTCCTCGCCTCCAGACCTTGTCACTGGACCTTTGACATTTTTTTTTTAATTTTAGAGATACAGCAAAGAACAGGCCCTTCCAGCCCAATGAGCTGCGCTGCCCAGCAACCCATCACTTTAACCATGGTCTAATCACAGGACAATTTACCCACCTGATCTGGACAAACACCAGTTTGCCTACCAGGCAAACCGCTCCACAGAGGATGCAATCACAACAGCCCTCCATATTGCTCTGACTCACTTAGAGGAACCGAACACCTATGTGAGGATGTTATTTGTGGACTTCAGTTCTGCATTTAACACAGTCATCCCCCATAAACTGGTCAGCAAACTGAACACTCTTGGCCTTGGTTCCTCCCTGTGCTCGTGGGTCATGGACTTTCTCACAGACTGACCACAGCAAGTCAGAGTTGGTAAGCACACCTCCACCACCCTCATCTTAAAAAACAGGCACCCCGCACTCTTCACACATGACTGCATCCGCATCTACACCTCCAACTCCATAATTAAATTTGCAGATGATACCACAGTGGTTGGCCTGATTTCGGACGAGGATAAAACAGGCTACAGACTCAAGGTGGATCATCTGACGGAGTGGTGTAAGAACACCGACCTGGTCCTTAACACTTCTAAAGCAAAAGAGATGATCATTGACTTCAGGAGATCAAAGGACAGAATACACCCCCCCCCCCTCCATGTACATGGAGAGGTACATGGAAAGTGTGGAAAACCTAAAGTTCCTTGGAGTCATGTTGTCAAAACAGCTGACATAGACCACCAATACCTCGCTGCTTGTAAAAAAGGCACAACAAAGACTCTTCTTGCTCAGAAAGCTGAAACAGGCCAAACTCCCACAAAAGCTGTTGCTTAACTTCTACAGAAGCACAACTGAAACCATCCTGACCAATAGCACAATAGTGTGGTATGCCAGCTGCACAGCTGCTGAGCGACAAGACCTGCATCGCGTGGTGAAGGCGGCCCGGCAAATTGTCAGGATGGCGCTCCCAGGACTGGACACCATCTATTCCAGCAGACTCAGGAGGAAAGCAATCAGTATAACCAGAGACACCACACACCCTGGTCACTCCCAGTTTGACCCGCTTCCGTCCAGCAGAAGGTTCAGGACACTAAAAGCCAGAACAAATAGACTGTGGAACAGCTTCTACCCCAGAGCTGTGGCCTCCATCACACCACTCCCACGGAACAATGACTGAAACTGTGAGCACACACAAGGACTCAAATTCTTGCACTAACGGCACTTTGTGCATTACTGTGACATTCTGGTGCTGCTGTAACTTATTTTCTGCTACTTATCTATTTAATACTGTGTTTTTCTATTACTGTCTTGTTTTTATCTACCGCTTTATTTAATTGCCTGAGAGGAAGCTAAACAGAGTTTCATTGTACCTGTGTATAATGACAATAAAGATCATTCAATTCAATTCCAATGACCAGTTAACCTACTAAACAGCACATCTTTGAAATGTGAGAGGAAACCGAGCACCCAGAAGGATCCCACACATTCATGGGAAGAATGTAAAACTGTTCCTACAGAAGATGCTGGAATTGAACTCTGAAATCCAATGCCCGAGCTGTAACAGCATCTTGCTAATTGCTACGCTACTGTGGCACACCAATATTGTTGTCAACACAATAACTTCCATTTCAGATTCACTAATCACATGTATATTGAAATGCATCATTTATGTTAACAACCTTGCACCCAAGGATGTTCTGGGTGCAGCCCACGTGCGTTGCCACACATTCCAGCACCAACATAGCATGTTTACAATGTTTGGCAGAACAACACACACAAGCAGCAACAAAACAGAACAAGCCTTGTTCCTTCCCACTTATCCAGACAAGCCTCCAAGCCCAGGACAGACTGCCTCTGGTCCCAGACCTTTGGCATAGTAACACATCCCATAGAATTCACAGCAGCTATCAAGACACTTCAGCAGAGAAGGGCAGTTGGTGAACACAGCACCTTACAACAGAGAGAGTACAAGTGTGCAGTGGATGGATAGTTTGTCTGCATTTATTACCTTAATGTGGTGATTGCATACAAATTGCTGTTGTGTTTATTGCCTTACAGCTGCTTACCAACAGGCCATGTTCAGGGCTAAGTGTTGCTATTCACTATCCTTCAGTCCCTTCATTCACTTCCGAATGTCAAAACTATAAGACTGCAAGATATAGGAGCAGAATTAGACTATTTAGCCCATCGATTCTGCTCCACCATTCCATCTTGGCTGATTTATTATCCCTCTCAAACCCATTCTCCTGCCTTCTTCCCATAACCTTTAACTGCCTTACTAATCAAGAACCTATCAACCTCTGCTTTAAATATACCCAATGACTTGGCACAGCTACCTGTGGCAATGAATTCCATAAATTCACCACACTCTGGCTAAAGAAATTCCATTTGCCACTTCTTTGCCCTTTTTCTTTGCTCTTTTCAAGTCCTTCTGCAGATTCCTTGCTTCCTCAACACTAACTTGTATTGTCCACAAACTTGGCCACAAAGCTATCAGTTTTGTCATCCAAATCATTGACATATAAAGTGAAAAGAAGCGGTCCCGACACTGACCCTGCATGCCATTAGTCACTGGCAGCCAACTAGAAAACATCCTCTTTATTCCAACTCTTTGCTTCCTGCCAGTCAGCCAGTCTTCTAGGACATTGAAAAAGACGGCAGTTCGACAACACACGGGAGAGAGTAGAGAAAAAACACCTAGAGCGTTCAAAGCCAGCAGCATAAATGTCTTTAGCGCATCCAAATACGAATGACATCAATCCCATATCCGCATCAATTCTCCCCAGATTCTATCACAATTGAAAATTCTGTTTTGGACGGTCTCAAGCCCGGGTGTAAAGGAGGAAGGTTGGGCATGGAGCAAGCAACCCCAACAGAAGCTCCAAAGACCTCATCCCTGGGAGAGAAGACCTTTAATGGGCTAGAATTTGAAAGGCTGGCCCAGGACAGGTCTCTGGCAAGCTGCTGTTGGCAGCCTATGCCCCAGAAAGGGTGATGGGTTTAAGCAGATGCTTAATGGGGGGGGGGGGGGGGGGGGGGGAATTTATAATGAACCCAGCAAGCTGTATGTTTGGAATGAGTGAGGAGACTGGAGCAGCTACATGCAAATTCCACAGAAAACACCAATTGGCATAAACCCAATTGCTGGAGCTGTGGGGCAGCAGTTCTACTAACCACACCACTGAGCCTCATAGTAGGTCCGAGCAACACACAAAAATGTTAGAGGAACTCAAGGTCAGGCAAGTTCCTTCAGTATTTTGTGTGTGTTGCTCTGAAATTCCAACAACTGCAGAACCTCTTGTGTCCACAGCAAGGCAGGTCAAGGCTGAGCTAACAGGCTATTTGCAATCATTCTCCCGTTGCCATCACAGACTTTTCAAACAAACTCCACACAGGAGGTACAGACTTGGTCCGGCACATCTGTGCCAGTGAGAGAAGTTTCCTGGTCCAATCTCAGCTCTGGCATCTGATCTATAGACCCACAGGATACCACCCTTCAACAGCATATCCAACGGTAGGACACCACGGTAGCATAGCGTTTAGAACTACACTATTGCAACTCAGGTGGCAGAGCTTGGAGTTCAATTCCAATATCCTTTGTAAGAAAATCACAAACAAGAGAAAGGCTGCAGATGTTGGAAATCCGAGCAACACATACAAAATGCTGGAGGAACTCAGTAGGCCAGGCTATGTAAAAAAACACAGTTGACGTTTCAGGCTGAAATCCTTCGGCGGGACTAGAGGGGGAAAAAAAAGCTGAGGAGTAGATTTGAAAGGTGGGGGACAGGAGAGAGAAACACCAAGCAATAGGTGAAACCTGGAGGCGGAGGGATGAAGCAAAGAGCTAGGAAGTTTATTGGTGAAAGAGACAGAAGGCCATGGAAGAAAGAAAAAAGGTGGGGGGGGGGGGGAGGTGTAGATGCACCAGAGGGAGGCAATGGGTGGGCAAGGACATAACATGAGAGAGGGAAAAGGGGATGAAAAATGGTGGGGGGGGGGGGGGAGGTTGAGGCATTACTGGAAGTTAGAGAAATCATTGTTCATACCATCAGATTAGAGGCTACACAAATGGAATATAATGGAATGGAAGGTGTTATTTCTCCAACCCAAGTGTGGCCTTTTCTCAACAGTGGAGGAGGCCATGGATGGACGTATCAGAATGGGAATGGGAAGTGGAATTAAAATGGGCAGCCACTGGGAAATCCTGCTTGTTCTGGTAGACAGAGTGTAGATGCTCAGCGAAGCGGTCTCCCAGTCTACAACAGGTCTCACTGATATATGGGACAGACCTGTATATCTCGTAGGTTAATTGGTCATTGTCAATTGTCCTCTGATTAAGCTACAGTTAAATAGGTGGGCTGGTGGACGGAACGGCTCATTGGGTCAGAAGGGCCTGTTCCACACTGTATTTCTAAATATAAATAAATAAATAGACAGATAAAGCGAATTTCAAAGCTGTATCACCCTCTAATCCTGTGACTGATTACTTGAAAACCTCTGCCCACTTGACTGATTTCTTTTTGGTAGCAGTTTTCCTAGGCCCAGATTCCCAACGTTTTCTTTTCAAACAGAATACCACAATTTGCTCAGCTTAAAACAAAACCACTGTACAAGTGCACATACACACACCTTACCTGAAGCGAGTAGACTCTGTTTGTATGTCCCTGAAGAGTGTGCACACAGGTCTCAGTCTCTGGATCCCACACTTTTACAGTGTAGTCATAAGCACCACTCACGACCCTTTTCCCGTCATACTGCACACAGCGGACAGCAGCCACGTGTCCTAGTAACGTGTGTAAACATCGCCCTGTGTCAATGTCCCACACTCTGAGAGTAGCGTCTCTTGATCCACTCACTACCCTGCGAACAGGCAGAAACAACATTAACATTCCTTGACTTTAGGTTGTTATGACCCCAGCCCCCTCCTTTGTGAGAATCACAAGAGCCCTAGTCAAGGGGGGGTCAAATGACCCAAGAGGGGGAGAGACGTGCTGAATAGATACAGGAAAATGGGAGAGAGAGGGAAACGTGCGGAAGACCACGTTCCCCCGGGAAGCAGAATAAAGTGACTCTGACTATTGTCTCATGAAGACCACGTGTAAAGCCCTCGGGCAACGTGGGCTGGTTGAGAGAGAGATTGACACCGGCGATCCCGTGAGGAAGATAAAAGGTGGGCTGCCGAGGCGGGGCCACAGACGCACTAGAAGACACGCTAGAGATCCTGCGACAGCGTTTTGATAGCGACAGCCGGTGGTGGGGTTCGTGTGCGTCTTTTCCTTGCCTGGGATTGGCGACCTCACCACGGAAGAACGGCTTAGCTACAGGGGAGGCCACAGATGAGAGTCCATTCCCCAACGAGACTTCCGAAGAACCGAACTCCTACAGGTTGGAAAACCTGTCGGGTAACTGTTTCATTCAATTCTCTCTCTCTCTTTCTAACAAAAGTGCACCAACGCGACACCACAACCGACGGCAGCTGGTGGAACTGCAGTGACCGCAAAAGACTTTTAGATATACAGCAAACAATATATATCTACATTACCCCTAGACAACGATAGAGCTTATTTCTGATTGATTATTACTATACCTGTGCTTTAGATGGAGTTGTGACGACGTATATGATCTGAATGTTTTGTATTAACCATACGTTTGTGCCCTTTATAAATAAAAACGTTTGAAAATAGTAGCACCAGGCTTCAGCAGACCTATCTATCTTTGCTGATAAGTCACCCGGTTACTGGGGAACGTAACAAGGTTCAGCTCATTGTTTCTTTAAGTCACATTGTCCATCAGTGCTACAACATGATCAATAGCCTAGATGCATTTCAAAGGTTATTCTCAACCCACCATTCATCAAACCAGCTCCTCCAGCCTGCTCTGCCAGTTAACAAAATCATCTCTACATATTGAAATGTGAAGACAATTAACGCAAGACCCTTAACAGTGTTGATGAGCCATTTAGGGTCCAAGTGGTTACACAAGTTGATAGTGTGGTTAAGAAGGCATATGGGACACAAGCAGCAAACTTAAAGAGATGTTTAGATAGGCACATGAATGTGAGGAAATAGTGTAGACAGAAGAGATTAATTGGGCAACACACACAAAATACTGGTAGAACGCAGCAGGCCAGGCAGCATCTATAGGGAGAAGCAATGCCGACGTTTCAGGCCGAGACCCTTCATCAGGACTAACTGAAAGGAAAGATAGTAAAAGATTTGAAAGTAGGAGGGGGAGGGGAAAATGCGAAATGATAGGAGAAGACCGGATCGGGGTGGGGTGAAGCTGAGAGCCAGAAAGGTGATTGGCAAAAGGGATACAGAGCTAGAGAAGGGAAAGGATCATGGGACGGGAGGCCTAGGGAGAAAGAAAGGGGGAGGGGAGCACCAGAGGGAGATGGAGAACAGAGATTAGTTGGGCATTTGATTACGAATTTAATTGGTTTGGCACAACATTGTGAGTCTAAGGGCCTGTTCCTTTGCTGTACTGTTCTTTCTTCTACATTCTTTCCATCAACAGAAACGTTTCATCCATTCCTTATTAAGAAATTGCCTCAAAAACTTGTTTTGAGAAAAAGCATTCAAAAGACTCTCAATTTTCTATGAAAAAAAATTTCAGCTCCTCTCTGGTGAGTCCTTCTTTCGAGGCAGAGTGCCTCCTCCCTCCCCCTACCACAGATTATAGATGCTTCAACAGATGCAAACATACTGCTGGACAATGCTAGCAGCATGCCAGAAATTCAAGAGTATCAGGGAGCAGAGTGAGTAAAGTTGTTATTACTAAGGCGAAAGTGCTAGGAAAACTGAAAGGTCTGAAGGTAGCTAAGTCACCTGGATCAGATGGACTAGACCTCAGAGTTCAGAAGGAGGTAGCTGACAAGACTGTGGTGGCATTAGTAACGATCTCTCAAGAATCACTAGATTCTGAAATGGCTCCTGAGGACTGGAAATTTACAAATGTCACTCCACTCTTTAAGAAAGGAGAGAGGCAAAAGAAAGGAAATTATAAGCTAGTTAGTCTGACTTCAGTGGTTGGAAGATGTTGGAGTCCATTACCAAGGATGAGGTTTTGGGATAGTTGGAGGTGCATAATAAAGTAGGCCAAAGTCAGCATGATTTCCTTGAGGGGAAATTTTGCCTGACAAACCTGTTGGGACTCTTTTGAGGAAATATCAGGCAGGATGGACAAAGGAGAGCCAGTGGATTTTGCGTACTTCGTCTTTGACAAGGCGCCACACATGAGGTTGCCCAACAAAATAACAGCCCATGGTACGACAGGAAAAATGCTAGCACGGATAGAAGATTGACTGACTGGCAGGAGGCAGATCGGAATAAAGGGAGTCTATTCTGGTTGGCTGTCAGTGACCAGTGGTGTTCCGCAGGGGTTGTTACTGGGGCCACTTCTTTTCAAGTTATATGTCAATGACTTGGACAACAAAATTGATGGCTTTGTGGCCAAGTTTGCAGACGATACAAAGATAGGTGAAGGAACAGATAGTATTGAGGAAGCAGGGAGACTGAAGAGGGCTTCGACAGATTTGGAGAACAGGCAAAGAAGTGGCAGATGGAAAATAGTGTAGGGACATGTATAGTCACTCACTTTGGTAGAAGGAATTGTTATGACCTCAGCCCGCTCCTTTGTGAGAATCGCAAGAGAGAGAGAGAGCGAGCCTTACGGTTTGGAATGTGGGCTGGTCACTCAACAAGACAAAAGCCTTGGACATAGCCATTGTCTTGGAATGAGGAACTGGCCTACGTGCAGACCCTCAGGGCAAGAGGAGATGGGTGATGGGGGAAAGATTGCCTCGCCCCCCCGACCCTGATGGACATT
This sequence comes from Hemitrygon akajei, assembly GCF_048418815.1. Lineage (NCBI taxonomy): Eukaryota > Metazoa > Chordata > Chondrichthyes > Myliobatiformes > Dasyatidae > Hemitrygon > Hemitrygon akajei. Next base: position 200,852,361 of record NC_133127.1, on the reverse strand, counting down.
GACAACCCTGCCAGTCCAGATAAAAGGTGGGCTGCCGAGGCGGGGCCTCAGACGCACCAAGGAGACACCCGAAGAAGACACGATAGTGCTTCCTGTCGGAGCAGGAAGCCATTTTTGAAGGAAGCCACGTGCGTTAGATTCCGGATCGGGAGTCTGTGGCTGGAACCAAAGGACAAACCGTTTTAACTAACAACAGGGATTTGCTTCGCAAAGACGACGGGCAAGTGTTCCTTCTCTCTCTATCCAACACGTGAAATGTCAGCGGTTCCCGAAACGGGGAAGCCTGCAGACTTTGAGTGACTCTTATACCCAATTGGACTCAGTATCCCCTAGACAACGATAGAGCTCATTTTTGATTGATTATTACTACACCTGTGCTTTAGATTGAGTTTTGACGATGTATATGATCTGAATGTTTTGTAGTAACCATACGTTTGTGCCCCTTTATAAATAAAAACGTTTGAAAATAGTAGCACCAGGCTTCAGCGGACCTATCTATCTTTGCTGGTAAGTCACCCGGTTACTGGGGAACGTAACAGAATAAAGGCCCAGATTATTTTCTAAACAGGGGGAAAATTTAAAAATCAGAGGTGCAAAGTGACTTGAGAATCCTCATGCAGGTTTAGTCTGTGGTAAGGAAGGCAAACACAATGTTAGCATTCATTTCAAATGGATTTGAATGTAAGAGCAAGAATGCAATGCAGAGACTTTATTAGGCATTGATCAGACTGTACTGGGAGTATAGAGAGCCGATTTGAGCCCCTATCTAAGAAAAGATGTGCTGGCATTAGAGAGGAACAAGAAATGGTTCATGAGAATTATGCTGTGAATGAAAGGTGCGTTTGATGGCTTTGTGTCTACACAGAGTTTAGAAAACTGAGGGGGGGGGGGTTCTTATTGAAACTAATCGAATATTGAAAGGCCTAGACAGCATGCATGTGGAGAGGATGTTTCCTACAGTGGAAGAGTCTAGGACCAGAGGGAACAGCCTCAGAATAGAAGGACGTCCATTTAGAACAGAGATGAGAAGGAATTTCTTTAGCCAGAAGGTGGTGAATCCCTGGAATTCATTGCCACAGATGGCTATGGAGGCCATGTCATTGAGTTTTTTGAAGTGGAGGTTGATAGCTTCTTGGTTAGTCAGGGTGTCAAATGTTGTAAGGAGAAAGGAGTTGAAAGGAATAATAGATCAGCCATGATGGAGTGGTAGAGCAGACTCGATGGGCCAAGTGACCTAATTCTGCTCCTATGTCTTAAGGTCTTATCATATAACAATCACAGCACGGAAACAGGCCATTCCGGCCCTCCTAGTCCGTGCCGAACTCTTAATCTCACCTAGTCCCACCTACCCGCACTCAGCCCATAACCCTCCACTCCTTTCCTATCCATATACCTATCCAATTTTACCTTAAATGACACAACTGATCTGGCCTCTACTACTTCTACAGGAAGCTCATTCCACACAGCTATCACTCTCTGAGTAAAGAAATACCCCCTCGTGTTTCCCTTAAACTTTTGCCCCCTAACTCTCAAATCATGTCCTCTCGTTTGAATCTCCCCTACTCTCAATGGAAACAGCCTATTCACGTCAACTCTATCTATCCCTCTCAACATTTTAAATACCTCGATCAAATCCCCCCTCAACCTTCTACGCTCCAATGAATAGAGACCTAACTTGTTCAACCTTTCTCTGTAACTTAAGTGCTGAAACCCTGGTAACATCCTAGTAAATCGTCTCTGCACTCTCTCTAATTTATTGATATCTTTCCTATAATTCGGTGACCAGAACTGTACACAATATTCCAAATTTGGCCTTACCAATGCCTTGTACAATTTTAACATTACATCCCAACTTCTGTACTCAATGCTCTGATTTATAAAGGCCAGCGTTCCAAAAGCCTTCTTCACCACCCTATCTACATGAGACTCCACCTTCAGGGAACTATGCACTGTTATTCCTAGATCTCTCTGTTTCACTGCATTCCTCAATGCCCTACCATTTACCCTGTATGTTCTATTTGGATTATTCCTGCCAAAATGTAGAACCTCACACTTCTCAGCATTAAACTCCATCTGCCAACGTTCAGCCCATTCTTCTAACCGGCATAAATCTCCCTGCAAGCTTTGAAAACCCACCTCATTATCCACAACACCTCCTACCTTAGTATCATCAGCATACTTACTAATCCAATTTACCACCCCATCATCCAGATCATTTATGTATATTACAAACAACATTGGGCCCAAAACAGATCCCTGAGGCACCCCGCTAGTCACCGGCCTCCATCCCGATAAACAATTATCCACCACTACTCTCTGGCATCTCCCATCTAGCCACTGTTGAATCCATTTTATTACTCCAGCATTAATACCTAACGACTGAACCTTCTTAACTAACCTTCCATGTGGAACTTTGTCAAAGGCCTTGCTGAAGTCCATATAGACTACATCCACTGCCTTACCCTCGTCAACATTCCTCGTAACTACTTCAAAAAATTCAATAAGGTTTGTCTATATCCTCTCCGTATATAGAAGTTAGAGTCATACAGCACAGAAACAGGACTTTTGGCCCATCTAGTCTGTGTTGAACTATTATTCTGCCTAGTCCCATTGACCTGCACCTGGACCACTGATCTCATCCACACTCCTCCCATCCATGTCCCTATCCAAATTTCTCTAAAATGTTGAAATCAAATCTGTGCCTAACACTTGCACTGGTAGTTCGCTCCACACTCTCACCAACCTGAGTGAAGAAGTTCCCCTTAAGCATATCATCTTTCACCCTTACCCAAGGCCTCTAGTTGCAGTTCTTAAAACACAGTTATTCACAAAGTTCTTTACTTCAGATACCTGTATTCATGTATTTTTAAATGTTTAGGCATTTTTGACTAAATCTCGAGGGCTGTAATGCAGCCAGGGTTTGCACACTGAAACTGATAGAGAGTAACACATCCCAGGACTGATCAAATGTGTTGCATTTTGAAGGAAACAACAATGGAGATAATGACAATAGTTGCCTTTTTCCAGAATTCCACAAATTTGGGAACTGTTTCCATAAATTCAAAGGTAGCAAATTGTAACCCCATTGCTCAATGACTGAACAGGAAACTATAAAACCAGTTGGCTGGAAATTTTTTGTTAAGAACTGGAATAGTAACAGGGTACATGTTTTTCTTTGGGTGGGGGGGAGAGGAAAACACAGGAGGAGAAAGCAGGGGAAATGTTTGGTAGAATCCATTTGGATTTAGGAGAGGGAGTAGAGTGACAGATACACAAGAGGCCAACAGATTGGACAGTTCGTCACGATCCCTGCCCATCCATCCTGCACTGGTAAATGAGATGGTCATGCGGATACAGGTGGCTTGAGCACAAGGGTGAGCTGATTAGTGAGCACAAGGGTGAGCTGATTAGTGTGCACAAGGGTGAGCTGATTAGTGAGCACAAGGGTGAGCTGATTAGTGTGCACAAGGGTGAGCTGATTAGTGAGCACAAGGGTGAGCTGATTAGTGTGCACAAGGGTGAGCTGATTAGTGAGCACAAGGATGAGCTGATTAGTGTGCACAAGGGTGAGCTGATTAGTGAGCACAAGGGTGAGCTGATTAGTGAGCACAAGGGTGAGCTGATTAGTGAGCACAAGGGTGAGCTGATTAGTGAGCACAAGGGTGAGCTGATTAATGAGCTACAAGGCAACAACCAAAAGGATAAAGAAGGTTGGACAAACTCACAGGAGATGTTTTCACACAAATCCCAAGTGGGAGTCTGAAATGTTAGTTTAAAGAAAGAATGGAACAAGGATTAGACCATATAACACAGGAGCAGAATTAGGTCATTCATACCAAGTCTGCCCCACTATTCAATGTTGATTTATTATCCCTCCCAACCCCATTCTCCTGTCTTCTCCCCATAACCTTTCATACCCTTACTAAGAACTTACCTATCACTGTTTTAAGTATACTGTGGCGGCCCGCACACGCGGGACTCGAACCGCCATCGGGAGCCGTGGGCAGACACGCGGTAGCGCGTTTAGAACTACCTGCTCGGGGCGGACCTTCCGGGGACAGTCTGATGTCACGTCTGCCCCGCGGGTCGCAGGAGCCCATGGGAGGGGCGATTTTGTATCAGTAAGCGCACGATTTTTTATCAGTAAAGACATTCTGAGTTCAGCTCTCTCTGCCTCCGTGTGTTTCTTTAGTAGTGCGTCGTGCACGACTACATTGGTGACCCCGACGTTCCAGACGGCATCTGGAGCCAGCGACTCAGTGACCAGCCATGAGTTCGAGCAACTCGCACAGCGCGGTCTCGCTGAAGCTCCCGACTTTCTGAACCAGCCATGAGTTCGAGCAACTCGCACAGCGCGGTCTCGCTGAAGCTCCCGACTTTCTGAACCAGCCTTGAGTTCGAGCAACTCGCACAGCGCAGTCTCTCTGAAGCTCCCGATTTTCTGGGCCACTCAGCCTCACGTTTGGTTCGAGCAGCTGAGGCCCAGTTCAATATCAGAGACATTACAGCCAACACCACGCAGTACTACTACGTGGTCAGCACGCTCGACCAGGAGATGGCAGGCCAGATCATCGACTTCCTACTCCAGCCACCAACGGAGGACAGGTACACTAAGCTTAAGGCGCTCCTGATCCGTACCTTTGGACTCTCCCGCCGCGAACAGGCTGCGCGGCTCCTACACATGGACGGCCTGGGCGACTGCACGCCATCCGAGCTCATGAATGATATGCTGGGGCTCATGGACGGCCATAAGCCGTGCCTTTTATTTGAACAGTTGTTCCTGGAGCAAATGCCAGAGGATATTCGCCTCCTCCTCGCAAGTGAAGATTTCAGCGACTCACGCAGAGTAGCGGCTAAAGCAGATGTCCTTTGGCAGAGCAAGCAACGTGCAGCAGCCTCCACTGGCCTAGCCACGATCGCGCGCCCCAAAGCCCAGGCCCCACAACTGAAGCCGTCGAAACCCCCAGGGGAAAAAGACGAAAGTTTGGAACAATGGTGTTTCTATCACCAAAGATGGGGCTCAGGCGCGCGCCACTGCCGTCCACCATGTGCTCTTCCGGGAAATGCCGGGGCCAGCCGTCGCTAATGGCTACGACGGCTGGCCACCGAGACAGCCTCCTGTACCTTTGGGACCAACAGTCCGGGCGGCGCTTCCTGGTAGACACCGGGGCTGAAGTCAGCATACTCCACTCCTCGAACATGGACGCTCGTAACGCGGTCCCAGGCCCCAAACTCACTGCTGCAAATGGCACCAGTATTCGGACGTACGGCCCGTGAACTATCTCACTGCATTTCGGGTCCAGCCGTTTCACTTGGACTTTCATGTTGGCAGCGGTGTCACAGCCACTACTAGGGGCAAATTTCCTACGAGCCAACTGCCTCCTGGTTGACCTAAAAGGCCGGTGTATGGTCCATGCCGAGATGTTCCAGACTTTCCAGCTTGGAGAAGCCAAGATACTGGCTCTCCACCTGGATTCCGTGACCCTCTCAGGTAATGAATTCGCCAGGGTGTTGGCAGAATTCCCCTCTATAGTCACCCTGCATTTCTCCACAGCCAACCCCAAGCACGGCGTGCAGCACCACATCCCCATGCAAGGACCACCGCTGCACGCCCAAGCTCGCAGGCTCCCATCCGCCAAGCTCCACCTCACCAAGGAGGAGTTCCGTAAGATGGAAGAGATGGGAATCGTACACTGTTCAGACAGCCCATGGGCATCCCCGCTGTACATGGTGCGCAAGTCCGCAGAAGGATGGAGGCCCTGCAGAGACTACAGAAGGCTCAATGACGTCACTACCGCCGACAGATACCCGGTACCCCACATTCAGGACTTCACGGCGAACCTGCACGGAGCGACCATCTTCTTGAAAATCGACCTGGTCAGGGGATACCATCAGATCCCAGTGCACTCCAACGACGTGCCCAAGACCGCCCTCATCACCCCGTTCGGCTTGTTCGAATTCCTGAGGATGCCTTTCGGTCTCAAGAATGCAGCCTGAACTTTCCAAAGGCTCATGGACTCTGGAACGCGGCCTGGATTTTGTTTTCATTTACTTGGACAATATCCTGGTGGCCAGCAGTTCGCACCATAACACATGGCACATTTGCGCCAGCTCTGCCAATGCCTGAGCGACCACAGACTGGCAATCAATCCGGCGAAGTGCCAGTTCGAGCTGACGGAGATCAACTTCTTGGGCCAGAATCAATCGACATGGCACAGTTCCCCTATTGGACAAGGTCCAGGCCATCCACCAGTTCCCCAAGCCCAGCATGGTCAAGGGCCTGCAGGAGTTCGTACGGATGGTCAACTTTTATCATCGGTTTGTGCCGGCGGCAGCACGCATGAGACCCTTGTTCAGCCTGATGGCCGGCAAGGCCAAAGAAGTGGCATGAGACGCAGAGTCCACGGAGGTGTTCGAGCAGGCCAAGGAGGCGCTGGTAAAGGCGGCCCTCCTAGTGCACCTGAGAGTCGATGTACCCACGGCACTCACAGCCGACGCTTCCGACACGGCAGTCGGCCGAGTCCTGGAGCAGCTCGTCGAGGACCAGTGGCGACCACTCGCTTTCTTCAGCCGGCACCTACAGCCACCAGAGGAGAAGTTCAGCACTTTCGACAGAGAGTTGCTAGCGGTCTACCTGGCTGTCTGTCATTTCCGGTACTTCCTCGAGGGATGGGAGTTCACTGTGTATACAGTCCATAAGCACCCCACCTTCGCACTGGCCAAGGTAATGGACCCGTGGTCGGCTCGGCAGCAGAGGCACCTACCTGTCCTTTATTTCAGAATTCACCACGGACGTCCGCCACATCGCAGGGAAGAACAACGTCGTCGCCGACACAGTCTCGCCCCTGCCTCCACTCAGTAGGCATAGGGTCCTCAGGAATAGACTACACAGCACTGGTGGAAGCACAACAGTCAGATACCAAGATCCCGGCTTACCGCACTGCCGTTTCGGGGCTCCAGTTGGAGGACGACTTCATCGGTCCGGCAGCAGATCGATTCCTGTGCGACCTGTCTACTGGCAAACCCCGACCCGTGGTACCAGCAGCATGGAGGCACCAGGTGTTCGACACGCTGCACAACCTGGTCCACCCATCCATCCGGGCGTCCATCAAGCTGGTAGCGGACAGATTCATCTGGCACGGTTTGCGCGAACAGGTCGGACACTGGGCCAGGACCTGCATACACTGCCAGACTGCTGAAGTCCAGCGGCACGTGACGGCTCCCCTCCAGCAATTCCAGCCAACGCACAGGAGGTTCCAACACATCCACGTGGACATCGATGGCCCCCTGCCAGTCTCCTGGGGTGCCAGGTATATCTTTACCATGGTAGACAGGTTCACCAGGTGGCCAGAAGCCGTACCGCTCGCAGACACGTCCACTGAGTCCTGCGCCAGGACACTCACTGCAAACTGGATCGCCAGGTTCAGCCTCCCAACGGACATCACCTCCGACTGAGGGGTGCAGTTCACGCCTGGTTTGTGGACAGCACTGGCGCAGCTCCTGGGCACCCAGCTGCATCACACCACAGTGTACAATCCCCAGTCCAACGGTTTGGTAGAGCGATTCCACTGGCATCTCAAGCTGGCCCTGATGGTGCGCCTCAGGGGCCCCAACTGGACAGATGAGTTCCCTGGGTCCTATTGGGCATCCGCACAGCCCCCAAGGAGGACCTGGACCCCTTGGTGGAATTGGTCTACGGCGCCCCCCCCCCGACGGTCCCAGGTGAGTTTGTACCAGAGGCCCGAGGTTCAGAAGAAACTCCAGCAGCGGTGCTAACGAGGCTGCGGGACAAGGTAGGGACCCTGGCACCGGACCCGACCTCCAGGCATGGTCCCACCCCATCCTTCACCCCTAAAGACCTCCGAGACTGTGAGTATGTTTTTATTTGCAGGGGCATGCACAGGTCACCTCTACAGCGGCCGTACGAGGGACCCTTCAAGGTGATCCGGCACAACGGAACCACGTGTGTCGTGGAGGTGGGTGGCCGGGAAGAGACTTTTACAGTGGACCGCCTCAAACCGGCGCACTTGGACATTGAGCAACCAGTGAGGGTACCGGCACCGTGCTGGTGAGTCTGTCCATCCAGGCAAGCCACTCCCCCGATGGACGTTTCGGGGGGGGGGGCCACACATGCCGGACTCAAATTGCCATCGGGAGCCGTGGGCACACACGTGCTGGGGCGTTTGGAACTACCCGCTCAGGGCGGACCTTCCAGGGACAGTCTGATGTCATGTCCACCCTGCGGGTCGCAGGGGCCGATGGGAGGGGAGTTTTAAGCGCGCGATTTTGAATCAGTAAAGGCATTCTGAGTTCAGCTCTCTCTGCCTCCATGTGTTTCTTTAGTAGCGCATTGCGCGCAACTACAATACCCAATATGTTGGCCTTCCCAACCACTGATTAAAGAAATTGCTTCTCATTTCTGTAGAGAGCTCAATATAAAGGAACCCTTAGGAGGGAGTGATCAAAGTAATATATAATTCACCCTGAGGTTTGAGAGAGAGAGAAGCTAAAGTATTACCGAACTACGGAGGCATGAGAGAGGAGTTGGCCAAAGGGATTAGAAGGGGCCACTAGCAAGGATGAGCAGCAAAAGCAGGATTTGTTAAAAGTAATCCAAAAGACATGGGATTGTTTCATTCCAAAGAAACAGCATTTGAAAGGGAGGAAGGGACAAGGTAAGTCAAGATCAGCATAAAAGCAAATGTAAGGGCATACAATACTGCAGGAATTAGTGGGAAGCCAGAGGATTAGGAAGCTTTTAAAAACAATAGAAAGCAACTGAAAAAAGCAATAAGGGGAGAAAAGATGAAATATGATAAGCTAGCTAATAGTATAAAAAAGTCACACAGTCAGAGAAAAGTACAGCACAGAAACATGCCCTTCAGCCAATCTTGTCCACGCCGAGCCATTTAAACTGCCTATTCCCATCGACCTGGTGTTGTGGCATTTGCATTGGACTTCGAGGTGAGTGGTCCTGGGTCGAATCTGGCCCGCTCCTTGCAGGCTTTCCATCCGTGCTGAGTTGAGTGCCCAGCAAGCAACTCAGCCTTGTAAAAAACAGACAAATGCTAAAGAAATAGCAAGATTGCCACCCAATGCACCACAAGGCACAGAGAGGTTAAATTTAAATCCCATAGGCCTCCACCAGAACCATAGTCCTCCATAACCCTACCATCTATTGCCTATTCAAACATCTCTTAGAAGCTGAAATCAATCTCGCATGCATCACTTGGACTGGCAGCTTGTTCCACACTCTCACGATTGCCTTGAGTGAAAAAGTTTCCCCTCATGTTCCCCTTAATCTATAACCTCTAGTTGTAGTCCTACCCAACCTCAGTGGAAAAAGCCTGCTGAGATTTACCCTATCTATAACCCTCATAATTTTGAATACCTCTATCAAATTTCTCAATCTTACACGTTCCAAGGAATAAAGTCTTAACAAATCCAATCCTTCCTTATAACTCAGGTCCACCAGACCTGGCAACATCCTTTTAAATTTTCTCTGTACTCTTTCAACCTTACTTACATCTTTCCTGTAGGCAGGTGACCAAAACTGCACACAATACTCCTGATTAGGCCTCACCAATGTCTTATACACTTCAACATAACATCCTATCTCCTGTAATCAGTACTTTGATCTATGAAGGACAATGTGCCAAAAGTTTTCTTTACGGCCTGACGACATTTTCAATACATTCCCAGATCCCTCTGTTCTACCACACTCCTCAGTGCCCTACCATTCACTGTGTAAGACCTACCCTGGTTGGTCCTACCGAAGTGCAAAACCTTACACTTGTCTGCATTGAATTCTATCTGCCATATTTCAGCCCATTTTTTCCAGCTCATGCAGATCCCTCTGCAAGCTCTGATAGCCTTCTTCACTGTCCACTCCAATACTGGTATCATCCGCAAATTTGCTGATCCACATTATCATACAGATCACTGAAACAGATGACAAATAACAAAGGACCCAGCACTGATTCCTGATGTGCTCCACTGGTCACAGGCCTCCAGTCAGAGAGGCAACCCTCTACTACCACTCTCTGGCTTCTCCCACAAATCCAATTTATTACCTAATTCTGAATGCTGAGTGACTGAACCTCCTTGACTAACCTCCCATGCGAGACCTTGTCAAATGCCTTGCTAAAATCCAAGCAGATGACAGGTTACCAGAAGTTTTTTTTTCAAATATAGAGCAAAAGATGAAAGAGTGGACATTGGACCACTGAAAAATAAAGACAGGACAAAAGGATTTAAGATTCAGTTTGGGAGCTGATATTGTCCCTTAACCCACCTGCAGGCTTGAAATTACTGCTTTATACACACACACACACACACGCGCCTTACTTGTTGCCGTGGAGGTGCATGCACCGGACAGTGGAGGCATGGCCATAAAGCGTGTGTATACACTCGCCCGTTTCTGCATTCCACACTTTCAGGGTGCGGTCTGTTGAACCACTAATGACGATGCTCCCCCTCATCTGCGATGACCAAACTCCACCCGTGTGTCCAACCAGAGTCTGCACACACTGTAAGGTAATAAATAGACAACTTGCATACTAACATGGCAAAAAAAAAGTGAATTAGAATTTTTAAACAGGAAGTAATTATGAGTTGTGGTATAATGAAACATCACCTGCCTGTCACCTTCTTCCCTTTCTCCCATGGTTCACTCTCTCCAATCAGACTGCATCTTCTTCAACCTTTTACCTCTTCCAACCATCACCACCCAGCTTTTCACTTCATCCCCTCCTTCCCCCACCACTAATCACCCCCCCACCCGTTTTCAAGCTTGTACTTTTGATTTAAGCCTGCAATCCTTCCTCCCCCCACCTTCTTATTCTGTTTTCTTCCTCTACACTCATTCAATGCTTTAGCAACACACACAATGCTGGAGGAACTCAGCAAGCCAGGCAGAAAAAAGTACAGTCACCGTTTTGGGCTGAAACCCTTCGTAGGACTGGAGAAAAAAACTGAGTAGATCTGAAAGGTGGGGGGACGGGAGAGATAAACATTAGGTGAAACTTGGAGGAGGAGGGATGAAGCAAAGAGCTAGGAAGTTAATTGGTGAAAGGGACTGAAAGCCATGGAGGAAAGTGTGGTGGGGGGAGGCATTACTGGAAATTTGAGAAATCGATGTTCATGCTATCAGGTTAGAGGCTACCCAAACAGAATATAAGGTGTTGTTCCTCCAATCTAAGTGTGGCCTTATCCCAACAGTGGAGGTGGCCATGGATGAACATATCAGAATGGGAATGGGAAGTGGAATTAAAATGGGTGGCCACTAGGAACAAGAGTTCGGATGGCTGCCTACTGGCCTGAACATTGAAGGTCAGCCTTAAACAGAAGGAAAGGACTGCATTAAATGTCACAATATTAGTGTACACTACTGGAATGAGTTTGCAGTTCCCAGAAAATTGATTAACACTTGGTCTCGATAACCACCTGCTCCACTCCAGCACACCAATGTATGTGAATGAAATCGGGTGAGTAGGAAGAGATGAGTGTAACAGTTTCAACTATGAGGCCAAGCATCAGTGAGAAAGAATCCTACAGGCAACAAGACAATATTACACATACCTCGCCTGTTAATGCAGACCATACTTTAAGTGTGTTGTCATCTGAGCCACTCAGAATACGATTTCCTGAGAACTGCAGACAGGTGATGACATGGTCATCATGGCCTTTCAACACCTGAAAAAAGCAGGGATCCTGTTGATGATAAACGTCTATTCACCAAACACAGGAACAGTAAATCAGCAGGAATTATTGATTTGTAACCCTCCTAATTTCATATTGGTCTCCTACACCTGATCCATTTACAATTCCAGAAGGAAAAAACCTCACCCATAAAATGTACCCAAATTCCAATTTTAAGCAACATTTCTTCCACCTGTAGATTCCTGTCTGAATACTGTAGGGAGCAGGACGCTACTGTCCTTCATAACTCGCTCTCTCTTTTCCCTCCTCGCTCTACTTCACCCCCCTATAGAATTATGATGTTAAGTATACTATACTGTAACCTGTAGACAGGAAAAACATTTTTGGGAGAAAATAATGTTAACCACTTCCTTATATTAAAAAATAATCCTAGAAATTGGCTCCGGCGGGAATTACCATCAACTTCAGACACTGACTTTAGAAATCCAATTTACTTATCAATAGAGAAACTTCTATTTCAATACAGATAGAAATTAACTCCACAATCAGATTCCTGTCTAGCTAGCATGTTTTCTACTCGGGTAACCCACTTGGGGTAACTTGGAAGCCCAATCTCCTCCATTCAAACTGTGCCATACTGCACCAAGATATCCTGTGAGTCACTGGACTCAATACGCACTGAGGAATTTTCTACACAGCTTTGAACTGAACAGTAAGCTAGTTTAAAAAGACTTTCCTTGTGCATTCAGGCAGCTTCCTAAGAAAACCTCCAATCATTACCTGCAGTAGTATTGTACCAGCTTACCTTTGGAGGTTTGATCTCTCCGGACCGCCAGTTGGTGTCGATCTTGTGCTGCCGCATGAAGGCCGACTTCCACGGACTGTACATGAAACCTGTACTAAGCATTCGACGCCGCCGCAAATACAGGGGCTCCTCAATCACTGGGCAGGAGACAGAGACCAGCAGAACATTAATCGTCATGGCTAGGGTCTCAGCAAATTAATTTTAGAGTAAAATACTACACCACCTCTTTACTGACTGACATTGAGCTCATTGCCCCACCTCCTCTGGCTTATTGTGTATTATTAACAGCCAAGGGAAGTCCATATGACTCAAGCCCAGAATTTGGGGGGAATTGAAGAGATTGTTCAGAGAACAAGGAAAATGGGATTAATGGAGTGTAAACGGGTGGCTGATGGATCAGTGTGGACTCACTGGGTCTGATTCTGTAGTCTACTGGTCTATGGCTCATTCAGCTGAAATAAAATAAACTGGGACAAATTTAAATTTCCCATAGTTTGCTTTTTTTTTAAAAGTCCCTAGGTACTATGCACATTAAGCAAAGATCAGTGAGGCTCAAGTGCAGTTCGGCAGTTGACAGTGTTCAGGCTTTTTACAGTTAATCTCACTAAGCGATTGAGCACTGCACAAACACAGTATAAACTCACTAAGTGCACCAAGGATAAAGGAAGCACAGTGGATTACAGTTAATTGGGCCTTTGGTTAATCAGGGTAGCCACTTATTTGGGACAACTCTTAAAGAACAAAAAACTAATCGAGAAAAGAGCCAGGATTCCCTTTGTTTTATCTGGGACACTACGCCATTTAATTGGGGCAGGAGATCAGACAGTTTCTAACTAGCACCACTCACATGCACTCAGTGGCCATTACATTGACTTAGAGTGAACAGCTTTTAAATAGCATTAGCTACACATGTTTTTGTTCAAAAGCAGTGATTTTTCTCCCTGATAGTTTGCAAAAAATAAGTAGAATGATTTTGCTCACTATGGTTTCAAGCATTCAGACTTGGAGATGCCAGAAACAGCTGGGAGTGAAAATGAAACCACTTCACTACTTCATTAAGTTAGGAACTATGAAAAACTTGAAGGTATTGACAGTCATTTTGAATGTTACCTCTGGTCCCCACCAGACACTTAGGTCTCACCTTTGGCTCCAAGCAGCTGTTTGCATGTGACAGCAGCCACACCCTGGTACACCACTTTGACAGGCAGGTTAAACCAGGTGAGGGTAATGGGTGGCTCTCATACCCCGGTGAGAAAGGGCTGTGTCTGTCCTAGCATGCAAAGTCAGAATGGGCGGATGAGAGTTGCAGTGAGATCCAACAGCTGGGAAGGCAGTTCTGTAATGCTACACAGACAGCAAGGGGCATGACAAGGCACAGAAGAAATCATGGTTGTCCACTGCAACCAAAGGAGACCCCAAATTGTGACATTAGTCGTCTCACCAGACTCAGACTTCGAAGGTTGAGAGAGCGGAACTGACCCAGTGCTACAACTTTTCCACCTTAAAAGCTGTTCTGCACAGGTTTCCTCTCACCGTCACATACGATGCACAACGAACAGTAGTAATAATAGGGTTCTAATTTGTATTGTATTTCAGTTAAATACTTAATTTGTTACTCACATTAAATGGTAGTTTGTCTTCAGATCTTTTTAACTACTTCCATGAAATTTCAACTAAATAGGTCAGCTGCTTAATTGTACCAAAATGTACTTGACATGATGTGTCTCAATAACTAACAATTTATACAGTATTTACATAGCTACTTAGAACTGACACTGAAATAATTCCAAACATTAGCAAATGATGTCATTTTCAAGACAAGAATAATAAAAGACTCACAACTTCAATATTGACAACTGTGATTGAGTACCTAGGCCACTACAATACCATAAGACCATAGAACATAGGAGCAGTATTAGGCCATCTGGGCCATCAATCATGGCTGATCCTTTTTTCTTCTCCTCAACCACAGTTCCTGGCGATCTCCCCGTAACCTTTGATGCCAGGTCCAATCAAGAACCTATCAATTTCTGCCTTAAGTAGACCAAATGACCTGACCTCCACAGCTGCATGCAGCAACAAATTCCACAAATTCACCACCCTATGGCTAAAGAAATTTCTCCACATCTCTGTTTTGAAAAGGCTTCCCCCCTCTATTCCGAGGCTGTGACCTCTTGTTCCAGACTCTCCCACCATAGGAAACATCCTTTCCACATCTACTCTATCAAGGCGTTTCAACATTCGAAAGGTTTCATTAAGATCCCCCCATCATCCTTCTAAATTCCAGCAAATACAGGCCCAGAGCCATCAAACGTTCCTCATATGATAACCCTCTCATTCCTGGAATCATCCTTGTGAACCTCTTCTGGACCTGCTCTAATGCCAGTACATGTTTTCCCAGACCAGGAGCCCAAAACTTCAAAATATTCAAGCTGAGGCCTCACAAGTCCTTTATAAAACTTCAGCATCACATTGTAGCTCCCTTTACCATGAAGACAGAACGTGGCAGATTATTAGATTTGCATCTTAAAAATAAAACTCAATATTACAAAATAGAAATGACATTGAGAAAGCTGCAGGGCAACATATGGGAAAATCATATTTAGCAAATGTGAGTTGTTCGAGGACACAGGAGCGGAATTGAGAAGAGCCTATTGATGTATTTAGTTTTCCAAATGGTATTTGACAAGAGGCCAGTGCACCAGATGAGAGCTCATGTTATTGGAGCCCATGTGCATGCATCAATTCATAAAAACATAAAAACCCTACAGCACAATACAGGCCCTTCGGCTCACAATGCTGTGCTGAACATGTACTTAGTTTAGAAATTACCTGGGGTTACACATAGCCCTCTATTTTTCTACACTTTGTGTACCTATCCAAGAGTCTCTTTAAAGACCCTATTGTATCCGCCTCCACCACTGTAGCTGGCAGCCCTTTCCACGCACTCACCACTCTCTGTGTAAAAACGTACCCGACATCTCCTCCGTACCTACTTCCAAGCATTTTAAATTTGTGCCCTCTCGTGTTAGCCATTTCAGCGTTGGGAAATAGCCTCTGACTAGCCACACGATCAATGCCTCTCATCATCTTATACACCTCTAACAGGTCATCTCTCATCCTCTGTTTCTCCAAGGAGAAAAGGCCAAGTTCACTCCACCTATTCACCTACTCAGTCAGTCCGGATTGGGAGCAGCATCTCCAACACCATCACACTGAGCACGGGCTCCCCCAGGGCTGTGTGCTCAGTCCACTGCTGTTCACTCTGCTGACCCATGACTGTGCTGCAACACACAGCTCGAACCACATCATTAAGTTCGCCGATGACACGACCATGGTGGGTCTTATCAGCAAGAACGATGAGTCAGCATACAGAGAAGAGGTGCAGCAGCTAACAGACTGGTGCAAAGCAAACAACCTGTCTCTGAATGTGAACAAAACAAAAGAGATGGAACGCATCAGGAACGCATGGAGCAACCACTCCCTGCTGAACATCGACGGCTCCTCGGTAGAGATTGTAAAGAGCACCAAATTTCTTGGTGTTCACCTGGCGGAGAATCTTACCTGGTCCCTCAACACCAACACCATAGCAAAGAAAGCCCAGCAGCGTCTCTACTTTCTGCGAAGGCTGAGGAAAGTCCATCTCCCACTCCCCATCCTCATCACATTCTACAGGGGTTGTATTGAGAGCATCCTGAGCAGCTGGATCACTGTCTGGTTCGGAAATTGCACCAACTGGGATCGCAAGACCCTGCAGCGGATAGTGAGGTCAGCTGAGAAGACCATCGGGGTCTCCCTTCCTGCCATTATGGACATTTACGCTACACACTACATCTGCAAGGCAAACAGCATTATGAAGGACCCCGCTCACCCCTCATACAAACTCTTCTCCCTCTGCCATCTGGGAAAAGGCACCAGAGTATTTGGGCTCTCACGACCAGACTATGTAACAGTTTCTTCCCCCAAGCTATCAGACTCCTCGATACCCAGAGCTTGGACTGACACCAACTTACTGCCCTCTACTGTGCCTATTGTCTTGTTTATTATTTATTGTAATGCCTGCACTGTTTTGTGCACTTTATGCAGTCCTGGGTAGGTCTGTAGTCTAGTGTAGTTTTTTTCTGTGTTGTTTTCACATAGTTCAGTGTAGTTTTTGTACTGTTTTATTTAGCACCATGGTCCTGAAAAATGTTGTCTCGTTTTCACTGTGTACTGTACCAGCAGTTATGGTCAAAATGACAATAAAAAGTGACTTGACTTGACTCATACAGCATGCTCCCCAATCCAGGCAACATCCCGGTAAATCTTCTCTGCACCCTTTCAATAGTTTCCACATCCTTCCTGTACTGAGGTGACCAGAACTAAGCACAGTATTCCAAGTAGGGTCTGAACAGGATCCTATATAGCTGTAATATTACCTCTCAGCTCCTAAATTCAATCCCATGGTTGATGAAGGCCAATGTACTGTATGCCTTCTTAACCACACAGTCAACCTGCGCAGCAGCTTTGAGTGTCCTATGGACTTGGACCCCAAGATCCCTCTGATCCTCCATACTCCCAAGAGTCTTACCATAAATACTATATACTGTCGTCATATTTGACCTACCAAAATGAACCACCTCACACTTATCTGGGTTGAACTCCATCTGCCACTTCTCAGCCCAGTTTTGCATCCTATCAATGTCCCGCTGTAACCTCTGACAGCCCTCTACACTATCCACAACACCTCCAACATTTGTGTCATCAGCAAATTTACTTTCAGAACACTAGGGTGCAGTTCCTCTGGTCCAAGTGACTTTGGGTACCCACAGGTCTTCCAACTTTTTGAGCACCTTCTCGTAATAGTAACTGCACCCACTTCTTTACTTTTAGACATTACAACATCAGGCATTCTGCTAGTGTCTTCCACAGTGAAGACTGATGCAAAATACTCATTTAGTTCATCAGCTGTCTCCTTGCGCCCCCCCCCCCATTATTTCTCCTGCCTCATTTTTTAGTGGTCCTATATCCAGTCATTTCACTTTTAACATACTTGCAAGAACTTTTACTGTCCACTTTGATATTATTTGCTAGCTTGCTTTCATATTTTATCTTTTTCCTTCTAATGTTTACTTTAGTTGCTCTCTGTAAGTTTTTAAAAACATCCGAATCCTCTATTTGCCCACTAATTTTGGCTTTACCTCTTTCTTTTGCTTTTACAATAGCTTTGACTTCCCTCGTCAGCCACGGTTATACTATTTTACCATTTGAGTATTTCTTCATTTTTGGAATACACATGTCCTGCACCTTGATCATTTTTCCCGGAAACGCACGCCATTGCTGCTCTGCTGACATCCCTGCCAGCAGCTCCTTTCAATTTACTTTGGCCAACTCCTCTCTCATACCTCTGTAATTTCCCTTACTCCACTGAAATACTGCTAGATCAGATTTTAATTTCTCCCCATCAAATTTCAAGTTGAACACAATCATATCGCAATCACTGGTTCGTAAGGGTTCTTTTACCTTAAGCTCCCTAATTGCCTCTGGTTCATTACATAACACCCAATCCAGTACAGCTGATCCCCTAGTAAGCTCAACAACAAACTGCTCTAATAAGCCATCTCTTAGACTCTTTTGAGATCCATTACCAACCTGATTTTCCCCAATCGACCCGCATGTTAAAATCTCCCGACTACCGTAACATTGCACTTTTGACATGCCTTTTCTATTTCTTTTGTAATCTGTGGTCCACCTCCCAGCCACTTTTGTGAGGCCTGTATATAACTGCCAACAATGTCCTTTTACCCTTGCAGTTTCTTAACTCAACCCATAACATCTTTGGATCCTATGTCTACCGATTTGATGCCTGTTGGCTGCAAATAAATCCCATCACCTGCCTGCCCTTCCTGACAATCTGACTGCACACTTATCTTTACTTTTTTACCATTTGTCCTATCCTGAGTCTCTTCACTCCAGTTCCCACACCCCTGCCAAATTAGTTTAAACCCTCCCCAACAGCTCTAACAAGCCTGCCTGCAAGAATATTAGTCCCTCTCGGGTTCAGATGCAACCTGTCACTTTTGAACAGGTCATACCTCCCCCAGAAGAGATCCCAATGATCTAAGAATCTGAAGCCCTGCTCCTTACAACAGCTTCTCAGTCACACATTTATCTGTCAAATCATCCTGTTTCTACCCTCATTGGCGCGTGGCACAGGCAGCAATCCAGAAATTACTAACTAGGAGGTCCTGCTTCTCAGCTTTCTACAGAGCTCTCTAAAATCTCTTTTCAGGCCCCTCTTTGGTTTTCCTTCCTATGTCATTGGTACCAATATGTACCAAGACATTTGGCTGCTTTCCCTCCCTCTCCAAAATGCTGTGTACGCAAACTGAGATGTCCCTGGCCATGGTACCTACAAGGCAACATCCCATCCAGGTATTCTGTTCACGTCCACAGAATCTCCTGTCTGCTCACCTGACTATCGAGTCCCCTATCACTTTCGCACTCTTCTTCTCTCTCTTTCCCTTCTGCACCACGGACCCATGCTCAGTGCCTGTAACCCGGTCACTGTGGCATTCTCCTGGGAGGTCATCCCCTGAAAAAGTATCCAAAGCAGGGAATGGCCACAGGGGTGCTCTGCTCTAACTGCTTTTTTCCATTTCTCCTGACGGTCACCCAGCTACTCGCCTCCTGCAACTTCAGGGTGACTACTTCCCTGTAACTCTGATCAATTATCTCCTCACTGTCCCGTACAAACTGAAGGTCATCTAGTTGCTGCTCCAGATCCTTAACACAGTTTTCAAGGAGCTGCAGCCGGATGCACTTAACGCAGATGTAGTTCCCCGGGAGACTCTGGGTCTCCCAGTTCTCCAACATTTGGCACAAAGAACACACCACAGCCATTTAAATGGTACAGTAAGAGAAAGAAAAAAAAAGGAAACCTTAGCAGACGCTTTACACAGAGCTGATGCCTCTTCCAAGCCGAAGCCTCTTTTGATCCAAAGCCCTGTCGCTTCTACTCTCGCCTCTGGCCTACTCCTGACAATGCCCGCTCCGCTTATCCCTTCTGTACTTTTTAGTTTGCAGAGCTCTGTTGACACCGCTGATGGCCCCATACAATGGATAACCGCCCACAAAGCTGTCTTTTTAAATCATCGCTGCCGACCTGCGAGAAGCACCTCTTGATAAGAGCTCTGTTGATGCCGCTGCTAGCCCCTGTACTGGGACATGCAGAGCTTTTTTTTAAAAAAAATTATTTTTTTATTAGCTTTTCAAAACATTTTACAAAATTAAAAACCCCAAATCCCAATGAGGAGCATTAATACAGTGCAAGATTAAGCATACAATAACAATATGCTACAAAGGAAGAGAATTTAACAAAAAAGCACCTAAATTAAAGACAAGTCCTCCCCAAGCCCCACAACACAAGAAAAAAAACAACAACTTCAGACCAACCACCACACAGTATAAAGAGTATAAGTCCGGACAGTCAAACTCCCAGACTGTGAATACACTTACCAGAAAAAAGAAGGGAGCTGAAAGCAAGGGACCGAAAAGAAGAAGAAGAAAAAAAAAACCCTAGTCAAGAGGAAGGTTATGAAAGTACTCGATAAAAGGTCCCCAGACCTTATGGAACTTTAGATCCGAATTGAGAACTGAATAATGAATTTTTTCGAGGTCCAAGCAGGCCATAATGTCGTTAAGCCATTGCGCATAAGTGGGCAGGGCAACATCTCTCCATCTAAGGAGGATCAAGCGTCTCGCCAGGAGAGAGGCAAAGGATAGTATTCGGCATTTGGTCGGACCCAGACATAAATCTGTCTCGCCCCAAAAACCGAACAGAGCAATTAAGGGGTTAGGTTCTAGGTGCTGATTCAGAATACCCGATAGTGTAGTGAAGACATCTTTCCAGAATTTCTCCAAGCTAGGACAGAGCCAGTACATATGGATGAGAGAGGCCACGCCCCTCTTGCATTTATCACAGAGCGGACTAATGCCAGGGTAGAATCGAGATAGTTTAGATTTAGACATATGGGCTCTATGAACAATCTTAAACTGTAAGAGGCAATGGCGAGCACAAAGGGAGGTTGAGTTAACCGATTTGAGAACTGAGTCCCAGCTCTCCTCGGATAAGGAGATATTTAAATCATGCTCCATTTTAATTTTATCCACAGGGGCCCGTCGTAAGGCTGCTAGTTTATCTCGGATAATTGAAATTAAACCTTTACCTAGTGGATTAATGGAAAGAAATAGGTCCATAGCATTTTTCGCAGGCATTTCAGGAAAGTTAGGAATTAAAGGAGCAGTAAAGTGTCGGATTTGGAGATATCTGAAAAAGTGAGCGTTAGGCAGGTTGAACTTAACGGAGAGCTGCTGAAAAGAAGCGAAGCGATTATCAATGAAGAGATCTTCAAAATGTCTAATGCCCTTCCTGTACCAAACATGGAATGCTGAATCGTACGTAGTAGGTAAAAAAAGGTGATTATGTGCGACAGGGCTAGAAACGGAAAACCCCTGGAAACCATAGCATTTCCTGAACTGAGGCCATATACACAAAGTGTGTCTAACCAGAGGATTAGCTATTGATCTGGGCAGACTGCTAGGGAGTGCAGAGCCAAGAAGTGCAGATATAGATAATTCTTTAGTGGAGCTCAACTCCATTGCCACCCAGTTAGGGCACTCGGGTTGACCGTGGAAGAAAGACCAGAAGGCAGCACAACGTATATTAGCTGCCCAGTAACATAAGCGAAAGTTAGGTAAAGCCATGCCACCCTCTTTTTTAGATTTTTGGAGGTGGATTTTATTAATTCTAGAGCGCTTATTCTGCCACAGATATGACAAAATAATAGAGTCTAAGGAATCAAAAAAAGATTTAGGAATAAAAATTGGGATAGATTGAAATAAGTATAAAAATTTGGGGAGAACATACATTTTAACAACATTAATACGACCTACCAAGGACATAGATAGAGGTGACCATTGTACCAGACTCTGTTTTATAGCATATGAAAGATTGACAAAGTTTTCACGAAAGAGATCTTTAAACTTCCTTGTGACTGTAATTCCAAGATAAGTAAATTGATTATGGACTACTTTAAAAGGAAGATCACGAAATATTCTTTATTTCTTTAAGCACTCTTGTGCTTCTTTATTAATTGGGAAAAGTTCACTCTTATGTAAGTTGAGTTTATAGCCAGAGATCTGGCTAAACTGGTCAAGAAGTGAAAACATTAGAGGTAAGGATGTAGACTGATTTGAGAGAAAGAGTAATAAGTCATCAGCATAGAGAGAAACTTTATGCTCAACACCCCCTCTCCAAATCCCGGTCAATTCAGGACAATTTTGAAATGCTATCGCCAGAGGTTCTATAGCCAAATCAAAGAGAAAGGGGCTTAAGGGGCATCCCTGACGGGTGCCACGTTTGAGATTAAATACTTGGGATTTCTGAAAATTAGTTAGAACAGAAGCAGTAGGACACAGGTACAGCAATTGGATCCAAGAGATGAAACTTTGGCTGAGGTCAAATTTTTCTAAGACTGCAAAAAGGTAGTTCCACTCTATACGGTCAAATGCTTTCTCCGCATCAAGGGAGATAACACATTCTGGAGTCCCAGTTGGAACTGAGTATAAAATATTAAATAGACGCCGAATGTTAAAAAAAGGGAGACGGTTTTTAATAAAGCCTGTTTGGTCATCAGAGATAATGGAGGGAATAACGGTTTCTAATCTATGAGCCAACACTTTAGCTAAGATCTTTACATCGACATTGAGCAGAGAGATCGGCCTGTACGAGGAACACTCTGTTGGGTCTTTGCCCTTTTTTAAAAGAAGAATAATAGATGCCTCATTGAAAGAGGGTGGCAATTTGCCGTAATTAAACGAGTCAGATAAATGCAGAGCTTTTAATTGCCCTGCATAAGCCATACAATTATTAAGCTCAACTTCTGTCAGTGTGCATGGAGTTGTAAAGGCAGAGCGCAACTTGTCTGTGCCAAACAAGGTGTCAACCGGAACTAGTCTCAGTTACCTTCATTTGGCCCATAAACCTTTCTATTCATGTACCTGTCAAAAATCCTTTGAACATTGTAATCGTCCCCACCTCTTCAACTTACTCCGGCAACTCATTCTCTATAGCCACCTCCCTCTTTAGGAAAATCTTATCCTTCAGGTCCCCTTTAAACCTTTATCATCTCACCTTAAATCAATGCCCTCTAGTTTTAGGCCTGTTTACCCCACAAAAAGACTTTAGCTACTGTATGTCCATTATAATTTTATAAACCTCTTTCATCTTGCAACTTCCTACTAAACAGGGAAAAAGACCCAAGCCTACACAGTTTCTCATTATAACTTAAGTCCTCCAGTTCTGACCACATCATGTGAATCTTTCCTGCACCCTCTCTAGCTCTCTCTACATGTAGGTGAGACCTAATTTGGAGTATTGTGTGCTTTGGTCACCTGCCTACAGGAAAGATGTAAATAAGATTGAAAGAGTGCAGAGAAAATTTACCAGGATGTTGCTAGGACTTCAAGAGATATAGGGAAAGCCCTCATTGAGGAATCAGAAGTAGAAAGAGTGAACAGTATCAAGTTCCTGGGTGTCAGTTTCTCTGTGGATCTATCCTGGGCCCAACATATTGATGCAGTAACAAAGAAGGCATGACATTTCATATGAAGTTTGAGGAGACTTGGTATGTCGCCAAAGACACTTGTAAATTTCTACAGATGTACCGTGGAGAGCATTCTAACTGGCTGCATCACCATCTGTCTGATAATCGGGGGGCACTGCACAGGATTGACATTAGCTGCAGAAAGTTGTAAACTCAATCAGCTGCACCATGGCCTCCCCACAGCCAGAACATCTTCAAGGAGCGATGCCTCAAAAAAGCGGTATCCATTATTCAGGACCACCATCACCCAGTTTGTGCCCTCTTCTCATTGCTACCATCAATGAGGAGGTACAGGAGACTGAAGACACACACTCATCGATTCAGGAACAGCTTCTTCCCCTTGCCATCACATTTCTGAATGGACATTGAACCCATGAACATTACCTCACTACTTTTCTTTGCACTACTTATTTAACATATATACACAGCTGCAAGAAAAGGTTTGTGAACCCTTTGCAATTACCTGGTTTTCTTCATTAATTACTCATAAAATGTAGTCTGATTTTCACCTAAGTCACAATAATTGACAAACATAATCTGCCTAAACTAATAACACACAAACAATTGTACTTCTTCTCATCAATACTGAGTACACTATTTAAACAAGGGGTTGGCAACTTTTTTGCCTCTGTGAACTGGATCGTGTATTAATGAGCGGATGGTGGGCCAGATAAATGCCATAAGAAACTTGAAATATGGGAATTATCCATTTAAATACATCTAGTTATGTTTTGCCTCAAATTAATTAATAACACATGCTAGAAAATCATTTGTGCTTAACCAAGGATGCCAATTAGTAATCAAAGAACTCAGTTTAGTTGCAATTTATTTCTATCAACGCATCTTTTGAATCTATTAAAAGGACACAAAGAATCTTTAAACATAAAATGTATGAACATGATGCATTGAATGGTGGTAAATTAAGTATAATAAAAAAGAAAATTTTAATGCAAACAATTGATAAGTCAATGTGAAACTTGAAGCTGTTTGTTGCTTGAAAGCCTCTCAATACTGGGTGTCAGACTTGTTGATGCCAAGAGCAAGACATTATCCAGATGGGTATCAGTCAATCTTGTTCTCAAATGGTTCTTGGTGTGCTTTAATTTTGAAAATAATTGCTCACACAGATAAGTGCTGCCAAATAAAGATGCCATCTTTTTTGCATGGTCCATTACGTGAGGATACTTCCCATATGGATGAATATATTTTCTATAGAAGTCAAGCACTGATACATCTTCAGAATGAAATTTCAATCTCAATGTCGTCACACAGCATCTCAATCAATTACATTTGAAAAATTTCTGATGCAGTGTCCACTTCCACATCAAATGGAGTAGCAAACAGCTTGAACTCATTTGCACGCAAGCAAAAATCAGCAAAACGAGATGAAGGGCAAACACAAGGAAATCTGCAGATGCTGGAAATTCAAGCAACACACACAAAATGCTGGTGGAAAGCAGCAGGCCAGGCAGCATCTATAGGGAGAAGCGCTGTCGACGTTTTGGGCTGAGACCCTTCGTCAGGACACTGACAAACGGTCTCGGCCCGAAACGTCGACAGCGCTTCTCCCTATAGATGCTGCCTGGCCTTCTGTGTTCCACCAGCATTTTGTGTGTGTTGCTAAAACGAGATGAAAACTCTTTTCTCAATCCTTGGACCTTTGTCTCATTTTCTAGGCAAATGAGACTAACTGGTTTCTCAGCTTGCTCAATGAAGAAGTAATCTCGTGTCCAAGTGTCTTGGAAATTTCGGCACTCAGTGTCTACCTTCCTGCATTTTGCATTCATTGCCATTGGAAATTTTTTCTTCGATTTTATTTTGTAACGCGAGTTATTCAACGAGTATCGTAGCACATTTAAATATTTGGATATTTAGCATGGATTTCTTGTTAAAACACAGTGACTCTGTTTCTGTTTACAAATTTGAACAATCCCATTTGAAAACCTGCGCATACACGGGGAGTATCTAATACAGATTATTAAGGTAGTCTGCCTCCCGTCATTCATATATACCAGTGTTTGGTTTGGAACAAAACGGAACCTGGGGCCAGTGCAACAAGATGCCATGCATGTCCATCAGTGTGGTTGCTTGAAACACTTAGAATAAGGAAAAACTGCTCGTGGGCCAGATAAGCATAGTATCCCAATATTTGCTCACAGGCCATAGGTTGCCTACACCTGATTTAAACAATTACAGTCTAAGTTCAAAAAAATATGTGAGCCTCTGGGGTAAAGCCTTCTACAGAAGCTATTTGGAGTCATGTGTTCCAATCAATGAGATGAGATTGGAGGTGTGGGTTGTAGAGGTGCCCTGCCCTATAAAAAAGACACACTAAGTCAGGTTACTGACAGAGCCTACTCTTCTCAATAAAGATCTGTTTATCCACCATGCCTTGTCATTCAGAGGACCAAAGAACTGTAGAGATGCATGAAGCTGGAAAAGGCTACAAAACCATTTCTAAAGACCTGAGTGTTCATCAGTTCACAGTAAGAGAAACTGTCTACAAATGGAGGAAATTCAGTACTGTTGCTACTCTCCCTAGGAGTGGGCATCCTGCAAAGATCACACCAAGAGTACAAACTACAGTGCTGAAGGAGGTGAAAAAGAACCCAAGGGTAACAGCAAAAGGCCTGCAGTAATCTCTAGAACTTGCTAAGATCTCTGTTCATGAGCAAGACACTGAACAAGAATGGTGTTCATGGAAGGGTATCATGGAGGAAGCTACTGCTCTCCAAAGAAAAGTTCCCACTTGCTTCAAAAAGGCAACAATTATACCAGTGCCTAAGAAGAATAATGTGGGCTCCCTTAATGACTATTGCCAGGTAGCACTCACATCGACAGTAATGAAATGCTTTGAGAGGTTGGCTATGACTAGACTGAACTCCTGCTTCAACAAGCACCTGGACCCATTGCAATTTGCCTATTGCCACAATAGGTCAAGGGCAGATGCAATCTCAATGGCTCTCCACACGGCTTTAGACCACTTAGACCACACAAACACCTACGTCAGGATGCTGTTCATCGACTATATTTCTTTAATGTGTCATACTCTGCCAGAGCCTCGGTGACCACTAGTTTTTTCAAGTGGTTGTCTTGGAGAGAAAGGTTCTGTGAATGGTCCCCCACATACTCACAGCGCAGTATTTTTTTTTTTACGAGCCAAGTTGCAAGCTCGACACTCAACCTGGCATGGATGGAAAGCGTGTCTGGGAACGGCCCAAATGGATTCGAACTTGGGAACCTTCACTCCGGAATCCGGTGCTGATATCACTGCGCCACCAGCTGGCCTATCATCGACTACAGCTCAGCATTTAATACCATCATTCCAACAATCCTGATTGAGAAGTTGCAGAACCTGGGCCTCTGTACCTCCCTCTGCAAATGGATTCTCAACTTGCTAACCGGAAGACCACATATCCTCCTCACTGATGATCAACACTGGCGCACCTCGGGTGTGTGCTTAGCCCATGCTCTACTCTCTACATACACACGACTATGTGGCTAGGCATAGTTCAAATACCATCTATAAATTTGCTGACAATACAACCATTGTTAGTAAAATCATAGGTGGTGATGAGAGGGCATACAGGAGTGAGATATCCCAACTAGTGGAATGGTGCCATAGCAACAACCTGGCACTCAGCGTTACTAAGATGAAAGCCTTGATTGTGGACTTCAGGAAGGGTAAGACGAAGGAACACATACCAATCCTCATAGAGGGATCAGAACTGGAGAGAGTGAGCAGCTTCAAATTCCTGAGTGTCAAGATCTCTGAGGATCTAACCTGGTCCCAATATATCGATGTAGTTATAAAGAAGGCAAGTCAGCGGCTATACTTTATTAGGAGTTTGAAGAGATTTGGCATGTCAACAAATACCCTCAAAAACTTCCTATAGTTGTACCGTGGAGAGCATTCTGACAGGCTGCATGGAGGGGCTACTGCACAGGATCGAAAGAAGCTGCAGAAGACTGTAAACGCAAACACGAGGAAATCTGCAGATGCTGGAAATTCAAGCAACACACACAAGATGCTGGTGGAACGCAGCAGGCCAGGCAGTATCTATAGGAAGAAGTATAGTTGACGTTTCGGGCCGAGACCCTTCGTCAAGATTGTAAATCTAGTCAGCTCCATCTTGGGCACTAGCCTGCAAGATACCCAGGACATCTTTAGGGAGCGGTGTCTCAGAAAGGCAGCGTCCATTATTAAGGACCTCCAGCACCCAGGGCATGCCCTTTTCTCACTGTTACCATCAAGTAGGAGGTACAAAAGCCTGAAGGTACACACTCAGCGATTCAGGAACAGCTTCTTCTCCTCTGCCATCCAGTTCCTAAATTGATTTTGAAGCTTTGGAAACTACCTCACTTTTTTTTTTAATATACAGTATTTCTGTTTTTGCATGATTTTAAAAATTGATTCAATATACATAATTGATTATTTTGTTTTATTTTATTATTATTAACTTTTTTTTCTCTCTGCTATATTATGTATTGCAATGAACTGCTGCTGCTAAGTTAACAAATTACACGTCACATGCTGGTGATAATAAACCTGATTCTGATTCTGAATGGTTTAAAAAGAAGAAAGTTCATGTTTTGGAATAGCCAAGTCAGAGTCCGGACCTTAACCCAATTGAGATGCTGTGGCATGACCTGATGAGGGCTGTTCATGCAAGGTAACCCAAAGATATTGATGAATGAAAGTTTTGTATGGAGGAATAATCTAAAATTCCTCCTTGCCATTGTGCAAGTCTGATCAGCAGCTACAGGAAACATTTGGTGGAAGTTATTGCTGCTAAAGGAGGTTCTACCAGTTATTAAATACAAGGGTACACATACTTTTTTCTAGCCTGGACTGTGCATGATTAAACAATGTGTTCAATAAGGACATGAGAAGTACAATTGTTTGTGTGTTATTCGCTTAAGCAGATTGCGCTTCTCTGTTATTATGACTTAGATGAAGATCAGACCACATTTTAGGAGTGATTCATGCAGAAAACCAGGTAATTACGCAATTGTTCAGAAACTTTTCCTTGCAACTGCATATACACATACACTCACTGTAACTCATTTTTTATTATGTATTGCAATAGCATGGTTTCCTGAAGGGAAAATCTTTCCTGATGAACCTGTTGGAATTCTTTGAGGATATTACAAGTAGGATAGATTGAATTGAATTGACTTTATTTCTTACATCCTTCACATACATGAGTAAAAATCTTTATGTTACGTCTCTGTCTAAATGTGCAATGTGCAATCATAGTAATTTATAATAACATAATAAATAGAACAGCCAATGTAACATAGAAATACACTCAAATCAGTCTGATGGCCTGGTGGAAGAAGTGTCCTGGAGTCTGTTGGTCCTGGCTTTTATGTTGCGGTACCATTTCCTGGATGGTAGCAGCTGGAATAGATATGTGGTTGGGGTGACTTGGGTCCCCAATGATCCTTTGGGCCCTTTTCTCACAGCTGTCTTTGTAAATGTCCTGAATCACGAGAAGTTCACAACTACAGATGCGCTGGGTTGTCCGCCCCACTCCCTGCAAAGTCCTGCAATTAAGGGAGGTACAGTTCCTATACCAGGTAGCGATGCAGCCAGTCAGGATTCTCTCCAATTGTGCCCTTGTAGAAAGTTCTTAGGATATGGGGGTCCATGCCAAACTTCCTCAATCATCTGAGGTGAAAAAGGCACTGTTGTGCCTTTTTCTCCACACAGCTGCTGTGTACAGAATATGCGAGGTCCTCGGTGATGTGGATGCTGAGGAACTTAAAGCTGTTTCCCTCTCAACCCCGGATCCACCAATAGGGGTTAGCCCATCTCCATTCCTTCTGTAATCCACAACCAGCTCCTCTGTTTTTGCGACATTGAGGGAGTGGTTGTTTTCTTGACACCACTGTGTCAGAGAGATGACTCCTTCCCTGTAAGCCTCCTTATTATTGTTTGAGATTAGACCAATCAATGTAGCGTCGTTGGCAAATTTAATTAGCAGATTACAGCTGTGGGTGGCAACAGAGTCATGGGTATACAGGCAGTAAAGGATGGGACTTAGTACACAGCCCTGAGGGGCTCCTGTATTGAGTCAGAAGGGTGAAGATGAGGGAGCCCAAACTTACCACCTGCTGGCGATCGGATAGGAAAAGGGAATGCAGTGGATGTTGCATATTTGGATTTTTGGAAGGCCTTTAACAAGGTGCCACACATGAGGCTGCTTACCAAGTTAAGAACCCATGGTATTACAGGAAAGTTACTAGCATGGTTAGAGCATTGCTGATTGGTAGGAAGCAGTGAGCGGGAAGCAGTGTTTGGTTGGCTGCCAGTGACTAGCGGTGTTCTGCAGGGGTCAGTGTTGGATCTTTTTTTTATGCTGTATCAATGGCTTAGGTGATGGAATAGATGGCTTTATGACCAAGTTTGCAATGATATGAAGATTGGTGGAAGGGCAGGTAGTGTTGAGAAAACAAGTAAAATGCGAAGGACTTAGACTGGGAGAATGGGCAAAGGGGTGGCAAATGATATACAATGTTGGAAAACGTATGGTCATGCACTTTGGTAGTAGAAATAAATGTGCGGACTATTTTCTAAACGGGAAGAAAATCCAAAATCTGAGATGCAAAGGTACTTGGAAGTTCTTGTGCAGAACACCCTGAAGGTTAACTTGCAGGTTGTGTTGGTGGTGAGGAAGGCAAATTAGCATTCATTTCAAGAGGTCTAGAATATAAGAGCAGGGACGTGATGCTGAGGCTTTATAACACACTGGTGAGGCCTCACCATAAGTATTGTGAACAGTTTGGGGCTCCTTACTTAAGAAAAGATGTGCTGGCATCGGAGAGGGTTCAGAGGAGGTTCACAAGGACGATTCTGGGAATGAAAGGGTTATCATTTGAGGAACGTTTGTTGGCTCTGGGCCTATACTGGAATTTAGAAGAATTGGGTGGTGGTGGTGGCAATGTCAATGAAACCTTTCAAATATTGAAAGGACTTGATAGAGTAGATGTGGAAAGGATATTTCCCACGGTGGAAGAGCCTGGGACAAGAGGGCATAGCCTCAGGATAGAGGGGTGTTCATTTAAAACAGAGATGCAGAGAAATTTCTTTAGCCAGAGGATGGTGAACTTGTGATATTTGTTATGACAGGCAGCTATGGAGGCCAGGTTGCTGGGTGTGTTTAAGGCAGAGTTTGATAGGCTCTTGATTGGCCACAGCATGAAAGGTTGCGGGTAGAAGGCTGGGGAGTGGGGCTGAGGATGGGAACAAAGGATCAGCCGTGACTGAATGGCGGAGCAGACTCAATGGGCCTAACAACCTAATTCGATTGTTCTGTCTCATGGTCTTATATGTACTGCCGCTGCAAAGCAACAAGTTTCACAACATATGTCAGTGATATTAAAGTTAGGACTTTATTCCCTATGTAACGCCCTGGTTAAGATTTTACTGCTAATGTTATAGGGTATTTCATTTAATAGTTTTCCGTAGAAACACTGTGTTCTGCTGATAGTGTTTGGGTTTCAGTTAAAGATAAGGGATTGTGATGTTCAACTTGGGAATGTAGGGTCAGCCAATCAGGATGGTGGAATTGGGAGAAGGTTCTAGATAATGTTGGGTGGAGAGGTTTGTGACGGACACTGGTGGGGGTCAAGGTCTTTTCAGTAGCAGATGGAGAAAGAAGGAGATAAAGAGAACCAGCTGTAGGATTCGACCTAACTGGAATGTGCAATCTGATGGGAGTCCAAGATGGGAAGTTCTACCGGTGACTGGTGAATAGGAATTGGTACGTTGAGTAAGAGACACATCCAGCTTTAGGAAGATATGAGCTCCAACTTTGTGCAAGTTTGACCGGTTTAATTATAATGGGCCCCTTTTTTTTTCTTTCTTCTTTAATAACTGTTTGATTATGCTGACATTCATAAATACATCTTCTTTATAAATGTATGAGGTGTACGATCTGTTATTTCTTGCCGATGCATAATTGCACGTGGGGCAGTATTTATACAGTAGTTGCTCAGAATGGAGTTTGGGTAGTCAAAACATCCCAACGTCCCAGTTTGGTGGGACCCAAGTCATACTGACCCTGGACATATAAAGTTTGTGAAAGGTGGGTTTCTCACCGCTGAGTCCAGTGGCTGTTAGCAAGGTGCTAACAAGCTGGGTTTCTAGAGACGTCTGGTAAAAAGGGGGTTCACCTAGAATGTAGAAGATTGAGGGAGATTTGATAGAGGTATATAAAATTATGAGGGATATAGATAGGATAAATGCAAGCAGTTGGTTTCCACTAGGGTTGGGTGAGGCTACATCTAGAGCTCATAGGTTAAGGATGAAAGGTGAAATATTTAAAGTGAATCAGAGGGGAAAGTTTCTTCACTCAGCAGGTGGTGAAAGCATGGAACAAGCTGCCAAGGGAAGTGGTGGATGCGAGTTTGATTTCTACAATTAAGAGAAATTTGAATAAGTACATGAATGGGAGGGGCATGAATGGCTGTGGTCCGGGAGCAGGTCGATGGGACTAGGCAGATTAATGGTTCACCAGAGAGTAGATGTGCCTGTTTCTGTGCTGTAGTGTCCCAAGACTGTAGCGCATTCACATTCTTCCAATATAATGATGTCTAGAACTACGCAAGTACTCCAGGTGCAGTCTTACCAAGATGTTGTACAGCTGTAACGTGGCATCCCAATCTTGTACTCAATGCCCCATCCGATGTAGATAAATATGCCATAAGCATTCTTGACTGCCTTGTCTACCACACGTGTCACCACTTTCAGGAACTCTGTACCTGTAACCCTAGGTACCTCTGTTCTACAACACTCACCAGGGTCCTGCCATTCACTGTGCAAGCCCTGCTATGATTTAACTTTCCAAAAGGGATCCACCTATTCAAATTCTATCTCCCATGCCTGGCCCATTTTCCCAGTTGATCTGGATCCTGCTGTAGACTGCAGACCGCTATATTGTCCACCTGTGTTCTCAACAGAAATACATAACATCAGTGAACCAATCCTGACTGGTCACAGGCTCTCGCTTGGAAAATAATCCTCTACTACCCACCCTCTGCCTTCTACCTCCAAGTCAATAGTGTATCAAATTGGGTAGCTCACCCTCACCCTGAACTAACCTTCCAGACCATGCAAGGCTTTGTCAAAGGTTTACCAAAGTCCACAAAAAGAATGTCAACACTTATCAATCCTCTTGGTCACTTCCTCCACCAAAATAATGAGATACAATTTCACACACATAAAGTTACACTGATTATCTTTAATCAGCCCTTGCTTTTCTAAAAGCATATAAATCCCATCCCTCAGAATCTTCTCCTGGAGTTTCCTCACCTCTGATGTTAGGCTCACCGGTGTGTAATTCCCTGTCTAGTCCCATTGATATACACCTGGACCATAACCCTTCATACCCCTCCCAGCCATGTACTTATCCAAACCTCTCTTAAATGTTTTAATTTAATCCACAAATAAAAAATACCTCTCCTGTCTTTTGGTACCTCACCCACAGCCAAGCAAGTTACAAAAATCTCTGCTAGGTTCCCTGCAATTTCTTCTCCTTCTTCCTACAATACTAACAATTCAGTTCAAGCAATTGATGCCAAAATTTTCAATCAAACAACCTTGTTTAACAGTGCAAGCCTCCCTGATCTTCTACACTGGAGATGTAACCAGACTGCCTTTTTCTGAACAGTATGGTTCCTTTCCCTCCTCACCACCAGAGGCAACTTGATGTCCTTTCCACCATGGTGATCAGTAGCAACCAAGTCCTATCAATGACGCATCTCTAATTAAGTCATTGAGCACTACAACACAGAAACAGGTCCTTTGGCCCATCTAGTCTATGCTAAACTGCTATTCTGCTTAGTCCCTTCGACATGCACCTAAATCAAATGTTTCCATACCCCACCCATCCAAGTATCTATCTAAATTTCTTTTAAATATTGAAATCAAACTCGCATTAACTACTTCCACTGGCAGCTTGTTCCACACTTGCACCACCAAGTGAAGAAGTTCCCTCTCATGTTCCCCTTAAACATTTCATCTTACACCCTTAACCTCTAGTTCTAGTCTCACCCAACCTCAGTGGAAAAAGCCTGCCTGTATTTTTCCCTGTGTATACCCTTCATAATTTTGAAGACCGCAATCAAATCTCCCCTTATTCTCCCACATTCCAAGGCATATAGTCCTAACCCATTCAAACTTTATCCTGTATCAAAGCCAGTTTGATTGTTTAGTTCCAGAGAAGTAGATCAGTTAACTTCATGTCCAATCTTGTGGCGAGAGGGACCCTGGCCCACATCTCTGCCGACCTTCCTCACATGCTCATATCTGCCACCCATCATTCATCCAAATATAAAAATTCAGACTAATAGTAAGGCCTTCTAAATTCAGTAAGATTTCACATCTGATTGCTTCAAAGTACTCATTTCAAAAAGATGTCAAGTACATTGGTGTGTCACAGCAAGTGACAACATTTTAAATGTTCACTGGAAATTGATTGGAAACACTTTGATCTAAACTGTTATTGAAACAATATCAATGGCATTTCATGCATGGTTGAAGTGACTGAGGCTTGTCTCAGGGGAACATGAAGAAACAGGCCATTTTCTACTTCAATAATGTTCTGACAGACACACAAGAAGAAATTCAGCATTGAATGATGAGTGGAAAAGAGAGGTCGAGGAAAATTCCGGGGCCAGTAAAACAAAAGAAAATTCCTTCAGCTGCGCAAAACATGATTAACAATTTGATCTTTAAGTTGTATAGAGACAGTCAGTACAGTGTCTAAAGAAGCAAAGTTCAAAGTAACTTTATTATCAAAGTATATATGTAATCATATACTACTGAGATACATTTTCTAGCAGGTATTTACAGGAAAATAAAGAAATACAATAGAATTTTACAAAAATCTATAAAGACTAACAAGCATCTGATGTGCAAAATATTAAAACTGTGTAAAAAAAAATATTGAGAACATGAGTGGCAGAGTCCTCAAAAGTGAGTCTGTAGGTCAATTGTGTTGAGGTGACTGAAGTTATCCATGCTGATTCAGGAGCCAGATGGTAATAACAGTTCCTGAACCTGCTGGTGTGGACCTTAAGCCTTTTTATCTCCTGTCTAATGGTAATAGCGAGAAGTGAGCATGGCCTGGATGGTGGGGGTCTTTGACAATGAATGCTGCTTTCTGGGGCAGTGGGGGGGGGGGGGGGGGAGACTTTGCACGTGACAGACCTGATCACTGGCCAGCAAACCTCATACCATGTGCCTCAAAAGTCAAAGCCTATGGGACGGCTTGTCTGGAGATCAGACACCCGACGTCCGCCGGGTCCCAGGACTGGAGAACCGGAGGTGGCCTGCCCGTGTGTACAAGTGGGTGGGGAACGGACTGGTTTGGTTGTTGTCAATGCTGCTGCTTGTGTTGTTCTGATGAAAATGGTGGGCATATGTTGGTGCCAGTATATGTGCCAACACTTGTGGGCTGCCCACAGCACATCCTTGGGTGTGTTGATTGTTAATGTAAATGATGCATTTCACTATGTGTTTTGACTCAAGCAAGTCTGAAATGTAAGGGGAAAGTGCTGAATTCTCTTATCAGGTGTTCTCAGGTATCTGCTGCCCTTTAATCTGTATTTTGGCAGAGCACTGCAAATCCATAGACTGGCAGATACGTACAGACTGACACCACTCAAATGTTACTCCAGTGATAAGATTCAGACAAATTCTGATGGACACTTTGAGCAAAAAGGATGCCAGCTCCTTTCCCCCAACACTCACCTTCCTCTCTGCACTTTTCTCTCCAGAGCAGATTATCCTCAGCCAGGATGCGCCAATACCGACAAGTCTGTGCTGCCCGCAGCAGGTCCCTTGGCTCCAGAAATGACAGGACGTACAGTGCTAACTGGAATCAAGAAATACAGACACTCTGAAATACAACCAATTGGGGGAAATCAAGGTAGAATGGGTCAACCATTTCAAAAAAAAAATCCAGAAATTAAAGATGTAGAATCCTTATGGGTAGAGTTAAGAAACTGCAAGGCTAAAAATACCCTGAAAGGAATTATATACAGGACTTCAAAAAGTAGTTTGGATGTGGGCTACAAATTACAATGAGAGATAGAAAAGGCATGTAAAAAAGCCAATGTTGTGATAGTCCTGGGAGATTTCAATATACAGGTACATTGCTAGATCCCAAGAGAGGGGTGGTATGCCTAGAAGACAGCTTTTTAGAGTAGCTGGTGGTTGAGCCCACCAGGGAAAAGGAATTTCAGCATTGGGTGCTGTGTAATAAGACCATAAGATATAGAAGTAGAAGTAGGCCATTCGGCCCATCGAGTCTGCTCTGCCATTCAATCGTGGGCTGATACAATTCTTCCAGTCATCCCCACTCCCCTACCTTCTCCCCATAGCGTTTGATGCCTGGGTTAATCAAGAATCTATCTATCTCTGCCTTAAAAATACCCAATGACTTGGCCTCCACAACCGCTTGTGGTAACAAATTCCACAGATTTACCACCTCTGACTAAAGTAATTTCTCCACATCTCAGTTCTAAATAGACATCCTTCAATCCTGAAGTCACACCCTTCTGTCCTAGACTCCCCTACCACAGGAAATAACCTTGCCATATCTAATCTGTTCAGGCATTTTAACATTCGGAATGTTTCTATGAGATCCCCCCTCATTCTCTTGAACTCCAGGGAATATAGCCTAAGAGCTGCAAGACATTCCTCATATGGTAACCCTTTCATTTCTGGAATCATTCTCATGAATCTTCTCTGAACCCTCTCCAATGTCACTATATCCTTTCAGTAAAAAAGGAGCCCAAAACTGCACACAATAAATACTCCAAGTGTGGTCTCCCGAGTGCCTTATAGATCCTCAACATCACATCCCTGCTCTTATATTCTGTACCTCTAGAAATGAATGCCAACATTGCATTCGCCTTCTTCACCACCGACTCAACCTGGAGGTTAACCTTTAGGGTATCCTGCACAAGGACTCCCAAGTCCCTTTGCATCTCTGCATTTTGAATTCCCCCCCAATCTAAATAATAGTCTGCC
Organism: Hemitrygon akajei; assembly: GCF_048418815.1. Lineage (NCBI taxonomy): Eukaryota > Metazoa > Chordata > Chondrichthyes > Myliobatiformes > Dasyatidae > Hemitrygon > Hemitrygon akajei. The sequence goes on along the minus strand of NC_133127.1, from coordinate 200,816,204 downwards.
CATTTATTTCTTCCACCAAAGTGCATGACCATACATTTTCCAACATTTTATTTCACTTGCCACTTCTTTGCCCATCCCCCTAAACTATCTAAATCTCTCTGCAGGCTCTCTGTTTCCGCAACACTACCCGCTCCTCCACCTACCTACCTTTGTATCATCGGCAAATTTATCCACAAACCCATTAATCGCATAGTCCAAATCCGAAAGGTGGAATGGCCTCCAAGTTGGAAAAAGTATTACAGCGGAATCCAGGTTGTATCAATGTCCAAAGATAATTCAGACACTTTCAGACTGTGGGCAATATCTTCTAGAACATTACTAATTAGCTTCACTTGTCATGTGTACATCAAAACATACAATGAACAACCAATACAATCCAGAGCTGCTGTGGGCAGCCCCTGAGCGTCACCAGCTTCCAGCACCAACATAGTATGCTAAAAACTTACGAACCCTGCTGATATGAAAATGAAATCAAATCCTTAGATTTGACAAGAGGTAACAAAGGACCTCAAGATGTGGAATCACTGTGCGTAGAGTTCTGAAACTGAAAGGGTAAAAAGACCCTGATGGGAGTATGCAGGTTTCTGAACAGTAACCAGGATGTGCTCAACAAATTACAATGCAAGATAGAAAAGGCACGTATTAAGGGCAATATTATGATAGTGAGGGGGGATTTCAATATGCAGTAGATTGGGAGAATCAAGTTGGTGTTAGATTCCAAGACAGGGAATTTGTAGAATGCCTATAAGATAGTATTTAAGAACACCTTGTGGTTGAGCCCACTAGGGGAAAGGCAACTCTGGACTGGGTGTTGTGTAATGAACCGGATTTGATTAGGGTTACCAATTACAGAGTAATAGAGTATAGAGAGTACTCCATTGCAGATGATCCGGAAAAGCTGACATTTGAAACACTAAACCCCAGGATCAGTTTGAAAATAGTGAAGCAGGTAAAGGAAATGACCTTCAGGTACAATTTTTACAGAGAAAGAACTGGTTAGGGAGTAACCCCATCCTCCACTGAGTTAAACTGTTCCCATTTTCTTTACACTTGCATAACCAATCAAAACGTCACAGCTAAACCAGACTGCACACGAGCACTCTACACTTCCATACACATACCTCCTTAGGCAGGAGGGAGATGAAGTCCCGCTGGAACTGGGGTTCAATGACCTGCATCATGTACTTGATCTGAGAAGTCTCACAGCGATCAATAAGTTCATCCAGTGCCAGAAGCTTCTCAGGGCCACTCCATTTCTGTGAACAGCAAGCACAGGTGAGAATGTTCCTACCTTCATTACAGGGGTGGTTACAAACGGCACTGGGGCGGGGGTTGTGGGTGGAGGTCACAAACGGCACGGGGGGGGGGGGGGGGCAGGTGGTCAGAAACGGCATGGGGTGGCTATAAATGGCACTGACACTTCAGATACATCTAAATAACCATGACAATACATGACACATTCCCATTCACAAGTGCATTCAAATGAAGTCCGAGAAGGGACAAGATACCAGCTCTGTGAAAGGTTATGTCAGCTTCTACCTTTGTTTTCCTTATTAATTTTTCATTGAACTGCCTGTACATGAAGAATCAATTCTTTGTACAATGGGAGATCACCACTGTTGCTCTCATCCAATTCCATAATTAAATCCAAACTGTTTGGAATGTCTACCTGAAGCACTCACCTGGAACATGCCAAGCCACTCCTGAAGATCTGTTGGAGGTGTTACAGATGTAATACGCCGGCGATGTTGACCTGGGATGTTGCCATTCCTTATATCTCCAAATGTTGTGGCAGTATTTATGCATGGTGAGAGGGAACTATATTTAAAAAATAAGGTAAAAGGGTGCAATTAAACACGGAAATACTATGGTCACCATTTATGGTGAGGGAAATGGATCAATACCATTTTTATAACTAGTATCAAAACTGCTTTTGGTCATCTCAACTTAGTCAAGGCTATTCCTGAAATGTAACCTCAAGTTTCCAGTTGCTTGTCACTGCAATTACCCACCACACCCTCGCCGTTGCCTGTAGCTCCTACGTGGTTTCAATTTAATCTGCGGTAAGCTCCGAGAACAGCACGTCTTTGGACCAGGCACATGACAACCTTCTGAACTTACACTGCTATGCTAAATATTTCCTGTAGAAATATCTTTGTTTCATTTCCTTGGCCCTTACACTATCCTTCATTTCATCTCACACTGCAGATCACTCATGTTCTCACCTTTTCTTAACAGTTTAAAACTTTCTCTCAAACCCACACCCCAACTCTGATGAGATGACCAACCAGAAACATTAACTCCAATTCCATCAAATTCTTCCCAGTCCATTGAATATAGTTTGTATTATTGCAATTTAGTTTCAGATCTCCAGCATCTACAAAATTCAGATTTTGTAAGGCACTTGGCAGAATCCCTCATTGTAGATTGATCCAGAACATGAAGATAGGATCAGTGGTGAGTTGATTGATTAGGTAAATACTGAAAGACTAAGATAGAGTAGATGTGGACAGCCTCAGAACTTAGGGATGTCCATTTAGAACAAATCTGAGGAGGAATTTCTATAGTTAAAGGATGACTACATCTCTGTTATGCTAATCCCAGCATACAGACCGCTCGTCAGGCACTCCAGACCAGTTCAGAAGCAGGTGAAAACCTGGCCAGCAGGAGCCATCTCTGCTCTTCAAGACTGCTTTGAGCACACTGACTGGCACGTGTTCAGGAAGGCTGCAACTGATGGTGACTCTATGAACTTAGAGGAGTACATGGCATCAGTGATTAGCTACATCATCAGCAAGTGCATCGATGATGTCACTGTGTCCAAGACCATCACTACACACACTAACCAGAAGCCATGGATGACAGCGGAGGTGCATGCGCTGCTGAGGACCCGTGATTCCGCCTTCAGAGCAGGCGACAAGGTAGCCCTAGCAACAGCAAGGGCCAAACTGTCCCGAACCATCAGAGAGCCAAAGTGTGCACATCCCCAGCGAATCCACAGCCACTTCCTGGACAGCAGCAACACGTGGCGCATGTGGAAGGGCATTCAGGATATCACCAACTACAGGACAACATCACTTGACTTGTGCGGGTGATGCCTCCCTCCCAGATGTGCCGAGTAACTTCTATGCTCGTTTTGAGGCGGAAAATGATGTGGCAGCGAGGAAGTCCACCCCTCCTCCAAATGACCAGGTGCTGTGTCAACCCACGGAAGGCTGCTGGACCAAACAATATTCCTGATAGAGTGCTTAAAGGAAGTGCACACCAGCTAGCAGATGTTCTCACTGACATCTTCAACATCTCCCTGAGCAGCGCCACTGTTCTAACGTGCTTCAAGGCTGCCACCATCGTCCCTGTGCTGAAGAAGTCTTCAGTGTCCTGCCTCAATGACTATCGTCCCGTTGTACTCACATCCATCATCATGAAGTGTTTCGAGAGGCTCGTCATAAGGCACATCAAGACCCTGTTGCCCCCCTCACTGGACCACCTGCAGTTTGCATACCGTCCCAACCGCTCAACAGACGACGCCATTGCCATCATCCTCCACCTGGCCCTAACCCAACTGGACAAAAAAGACACGTACGTTCGGATGCCATTCATAGACTTCAGTTCAGCATTCAACACAATCATCCCTCAGAAACTGATTGGAAAGCTGAGCCTACTGGGCCTGAACACCTCCCTCTGCAACTGGATCCTAGACTTCCTGACTGGGAGACCCCAGTCGGTCCGGATCAGGAGCAGCGTCTCCAACACCATCACACTGAGCACGGGGGCTCCCCAGGGTTGCGTGCTCAGTCCACTGCTATTCACTCTGCTGACCCACGACTGTGCTGCAATACACAGCTCGAACCACATCATCAAGTTCGCCGATGACACGACCGTGGTGGGTCTCATCAGCAAGAATGATGAGTCAGCATACAGAGAGGAGGTGCAGCGGCTAACGGACTGGTGCAGAGCCAACAACCTGTCTCTTAATGTGAACAAAAGAGATGGTTGTTGACTTCAGGAGGGCACGGAGTGACCACTCCCCGCTGAACATCAACGGCTCCTCTGTAGAGATCGTTAAGAGCACCAAATTTCTTGGTGTTCACCTGGCGGAGAATCTCACCTGATCCCTCAACACCAGCTCCATAGTAAAGAAATCCCAGCAGCGTCTCTACTTTCTGCGAAGGCTGAGGAAAGTCCATCTCCCACTCCCCATCCTCATCACATTCTACAGGGGTTGTACTGAGAGCATCCTGAGCAGCTGCATCACTGCCTGGTTCGGAAATTGCACCATCTAGATCACAAGACCCTGCAGCAGATAGTGAGGTCAGCTGAGAAGATCATCGTGGTCTCTCTTCCTGCCATTACGGACATTTAACTACACACTGCATTTGCAAAGCAAACAGCATTATGAAGGACCCCACGCACCCCTCATACAAACTCTTCTGCCTCCTGCCACTCGAAGCATTCGGGCTCTCACGACCAGACTATGTAACAATTTCTTCCCAAGCTATCAGACTCCTCAATACCCAGAGCCTGGACTAACACCAACTTACTGCTCTCTACTGTGCCTATTGTTTTGTTTATTATTTACTGTAATGCCTGCACTGTTTTGTGCACTTTATGCAGTCGTGGGTAGGTCTGTAGTCTGGTGTAGTTTTTTTCTGTGTTTTTATGTAGTTCAGTGTAGTTTTTGTACTGTTTCATGTAGCACCATGGTCCTGAAAAATGTTGTCTCGTTTTCACTGTGTACTGTACCAGCAATTATGGTCGAAATGACAATAAAAAGTGACTTGACTTGATGAATCTATGGAAATCATGAGTGGCCGTGAAGACCAAGTCATTAGATACCTTTAAGGCAGAGGTTGATAGGTTCTTGACTATAGACAATAGGTGCAGGAGTAGGCCCTTCGGCCCTTCGAGCCAGCACCACCATTCAATGTGATCATGGCTGATCAGCCACAATCAGTAACCCATTCCTGCCTTCTCCCCATATCCCTTGACTCCACTATCCTTAAGAGCTCTATCTAACTCTCTCTTGAAAGCATCCAGAGAATCGGCCTCCACTGCCTTCTGAGGCAGAGCATTCCATAGATCCACAACTCTCGGGGTAAAAAAGTTTTTCCTCAACTTTGTTCTAAATGGCCTACTCCTTATTATTAAATTGTGGCCTCTAGTTCTGGACTCCCCCAACATTGGGAACATGTTTCCTGCCTCTAGCATGTCCAATCTCTTAATAATCTTATATATCTCAATCAGATCCCCTCTCATCCTTCCAAATTCCAGTGTATAATTGGAGCATCAAATTTTACAAGGCAGCAGAATCAGAATCAGGTTTAGTATCACAAACATATGGCATGAAATTTGTCAACTTTACAGCAGGAGTACAATGAAATACACAAATAAATAAATAAATATAGAGAAATATAATCACAAACAAGAGAAAATCGGCAAATAATGGAAATCCAAGCAACAGACACAAAATGCTGGAAAATAATCAAGTTAAATAGTGTACAAAATATCAGAAATAAAGAAGTAGTGAGGTAGTGTTCATGGGTTCAATGTCTATTTAGAAATTGGATGGCAGAGGGGAAGAAGCTGTTCCTGAATAGCTGAGTGTGCGCCTTCAAGCTCCTGAACCTCCTTCCTGATGGTAACATGAGAACAGAAAGTCATTAATGATGAGTGCCACCTTCCCAAGGCACTGCTCTTTGAAGACTTCTTGGATACTACAGAGGCTAGTAGCCATGATGGAGCTGACTAATTTTATAGGTTTCTGCAACTTACTTTGATCTTGCACAGTTGCTCTTCTCCCCAACCCCACCCCCCCCCCGTACATAACAAATGCAGCCAGTCAGAATGCTCGCCACAGCACATCGGTGACGCTAATTTAAAAAGAGAGCTATGCGGGCATTTGGCCATTGCAGAGGCCCTATCAGCAGTGGGTGCAGAGCACAACAAAGAGGTTTCTTGCAGGTCGGTGACGCTTATTTAAAAAGAAAGCTTCATGGGTGTTTGGCCTTTGCATATGCCCTATCAGCAGTGGGAGCAGAGCACTGCAAACTAAATAAAAGTATATGAGGGACAAGCGGATTGGCCAGCGACGAGAGAAGAAGAGTCAAGCTTAGGCTCAAAGAAAGCTTCAGCTTGGAAGAAGAGTAGGCTCTGGGTAGGTTTCTTTTCAGATTTTCATTTTGTTTTTCTCTTACTGTACCTGGTATTGTAAATGGCAGTCGTGTGTTCTTCATGCCGGATGTTGGAGTCGTGGGACTACATTTGCATGAAGTACATCCGGCTGCAGTTCCTTCAAGACCGTGTTAGGGATCTGGAGCAGCAACCGGATGACCCTCGGCTTGTACAGGAGAGTGAGGAGATAATTGGTCAGAGTTACAATAGCTGGGTGAACTTCAGGAGGAACGGATATGTGAATAGGCAGTTAGAGCAGAGCATACCTGTGGCCATTCCCCTTAAAAGCAAGTATACCACTTTGGATACTTTTGTGGGAATGCCACTGCGACCAAGTTACAGGCACTAAGCATGGCTCCATGGTGCAGAAGGGAAAGAGAGAGAAGAAGGGTGTTGTAGTGACAGGGGACTCGATAGTCAGGGGAGCAGACAGGAGATTCTGTGGACGTGAATTGGACACCCGGATGGTATGTTGCCTCCCAGGTACCGGGGTCAGGGACATCTCAGATTGCATGCACAGCATTTTTGAGAGGGAGGGACAGCAGCCAGATGTCTTGGTACATATTGGTACCAATGACATAGGAAGGAAAAGCAAAGAGGTCCTGAAAAATTATTTTAGAGAGCTCTGTAGAAAGTTGAGAAGCAGGACCTCCAGCGTAGTAATTTCTGGATTGCTGCCTGTGTCACGCGCAAGTGAGAGTAGAAACAGGATGATTTGGCAGATAAATGCGTGGCTGAGAAGCTGGTGCACGGGCTTCAGATTCTTGGATCATTGGGATCTCTTCTGGGGGAGGTATGACATGCTCAAAAGTTACGGATTGCACCTAAATCCGAGGGGGACCAATATTGTCATGGGCAGGTTTGCTAGAGCTGTTGGGGAGGGTTTAAACTAATTTGGCAGAGGGGTGTGAACTGGAGTGATGAGACTCAGGATAGGACGAATGGTAAAATAGTAAAGATACCACGCAGTCAGACCACACGGAAGGATAGGCATGTGATGGGACATAGTCGCAGACAGTATCAGTGCATTAGGGATGCAGAATCAGAAAGGGTAGCAAACACAGTACTCAAGGTATTGTATCTCAATGCAAGGAGTATAAGAAATAAGGTGGATAATCTTGTTGCACAATTACAGATTGTCAGGTATGATGTTGTGGCAATCACTGAACCATGGCCGAAGGATGGTTATAGTTAGGAGCTGAATGTCCAAGGTTACACATTGTAGTCGAGGGATAGGAAGGTAGGCAGGGGGGAAGGTGCGGCTCTACTGGTAAAGAATGGCATCAAATCAGTAGAAAGGTATGACATAGGATCGGAAGATGTTGAATCCTTGTGGGTTGAGTTAAGAAACTGCAAAGGTAAAAGGATGCCGATGGCAGTTATATACAGTGGCTGGGAGGTGGACCACAGATTACAACAGGAAATAGAAAAGGTGTGTCAAAAGGGTAGTCATGGGAAATTTTAACATGCAGGTCGATTAGGAAAATCAGGTTGGTAATGGATCTCAAGAGAGTGAGTTTGTTGAATGCCTAAGAGATGGCTTTTTAGAGCAGTTTGTCATTGGGCCTACTAGGAGATCAGCTATATTGGATTGGGTGTTATTTAATGAGCCAGAGGTGATTAGGGAGCTTAAGGTAAAAGGACCTTAAGAACCAGTGATCACAATATGACTGAGTTCAACTTGAAATTTCTTAGGGAGAAAGTAAAGTCTGACGTAGCAGTATTCCAGTGGAGTAAGGAAAATTACAGTGGTATGAGAGAGAAGTTGGCCAAAGTAAATTGGGAGGAGCTGCTGGCAGGGATCTCAGCAGAGCAGAAATGGTGTGCATTTCTGGAAAAATGAGGAAGCTGCAGGACATGTATATTCCAAAAGTGAAGAAATACTCAGATGGTAAAATAGTACAACTGGTATGGTACAAAAATGGCACAATAGTACAAGGGAAGTCAAAGCTAATGTAAAAACAAAAGAGAGGGCATAGAACAAAACAAAAATTAGTGGGAAGATAGAGGATCAGGAAGTTTTTAAAAACCGACAGACAACAACTAAAAAAATCATTAGAAGGGAAAAATGAAATTATGAAAGCAGGCTAAGAAATAATATCAAAGTGGATAGTCAAAGCTTTTTTAAGTATGTAAAAAAAAGAGAGTTGAAAGTGGATATCTGAGGCAGGAGAAATAATAACAGGGTCAAGGAGATGGCTGATGAACTAAATGAGTATTTTGCATCAGACTCACTGTGGCAGATACTAGCAATGTGCCAGATGTTGTATTGTGTGAAGGAAGAGAAGTGGGTGCAGTTACTATTATAAGAGAGAAGGTGCTCAAAAAGCTGAAATACCTACAAGTACATAGGTCACCCAGACCAGATGAACTGCATTCTAGGTCTCTGAAAGAGGTAACGTTAGAGATTGTGGCAGCAGTAGTAATGTTCTTTAAAAAATCATTGGACTCTGGCATGGTGTCAGAGGACTAGGAAACTGCAAATGTCACTCCGCTCTTTAAGAAAGGAAGAAAGCAGCAGAAAGGAAATTACAGACCAGTTAGCCTGACCTCATGGGTTGGGAAGATGTTAAGAGTCAATTGTTAAGGACGAGGTGATGGAGTACTTGGTGACGCAGGACAAGATAGTACAAAGTCAGCATGGTTTCCTTCAGGGAAAATCCTGCCTAACGAACCTGTTGGAATTCTTTGAGGAGATTAAAAATAGGATAGATAAAGGGGACGCAGTGGATGTTGTATATTTGGACTTTCAGAAGGACTTTGACAAGGTGCCATACATGAGGCTGCTTACCAAGTTAAGAGCCTGTGATATTACAGGGAAGTTACTAACATGGTTAGAGGATTGGCTGATTGGAAGAAAGCAGGGAGTGGGAATAAAAGGATCCTTGTCTGGTTGGCTGCCAGTGATTAGCAGTGTTCCGCAGGGGTCAGTGTTAGGACCACTTTGTTTTATGCAGTATATAAATGATTTAGATGATGAAATAGATGTCCTTGTTGCCAAGTTTGCAGATGATACAAAGATTGGTGGAGGGGCAGGTCGTGTTGAAGAAATAGGTACGATGCAGAAGGACTTAGACTAGGAGAATGGGCAAGGGAATGGCAAATGAAATACTATGTTGGAAAATGCACGGTCATGCCCTTTGATAGTAGAAATAAATGTGCGGACTATTTTCTAAACAGGAGAAAATCCAAAAATCTGAAATGCAGAGGGACTTGGGAGTCCTTGTGTAGAACACCATAAAGGTTAACTTGTAGGTTGAGTCGGTGGTGAGGAAGGCAAATGCCATGTTAGCATTTATTTCAAGAGGTCTAGAATACAAGGGCGGGGATGTGATGCTGAGGCTTTATAAGGCACTGCTGAGAACCCACCTTGAGTATTGTGAACAGTTTTGGGCTCATCTTAGAAGAAATGCACTGGCATTAGAAAGGGTCCAGAGGAGGTTCACAAGGATAATTCCAGGAATGAAAGGGTTATCATACGAGGAACATTTGATGGCTCTAGGTCTGTACTCGCTGGAATTTAGAAGAATGAGGGGTAATCTCATTGAAACCTTTCGAATATTGAAAGGACTGGACAGAGTAGATGTGGAAAAGATGTTTCCCGTGGTGGGAGAGTCTAGGACAAGAGGGCACAGCATCAGGATAGAGGGGCGTCCATTCAAAACAGAAATGTGGAAAAAATTTCTTTAGCCAGAGGGTGGTGAAATTGTGGAATTTGTTGCCACGTGCAGCTGTGGAGGCCAGGTCACTGGGTATATTTAAGGCAGAGATTGATAAGATTCTTGATTGGACATGGCATCAAAGGTTACAGGGAGAAGCTGGGAAATGGGGTTGAGGGGGAGAAAAAAGGATCAGCCATGATTAAATGGCAGAGCAGACTCGATGGGCCAAATGGCCTAATTCTGCTCCTATGTCTTATGGTCTTACAGTCTTATTTGTAGAAGTGTTCAAGTAGTTTAATTGACAAACCAAATCTCTTCAAACTCTGAATTAAATGTAGCTACTGCCTTGCTTTCTTTATAGCTGCACCAATATGTTGTGTCCCGGTTAGGTCCTGAGAGATACTGACACCCAGAAAATTGAAATTGCTCACTTTCTCCATTTCTGATCCCTCTAAGAGATGGTTTCTGTTACTTCATCTTACCTTTTCTGAATTCCACAATCAGCTCTATGGTCTTGCTGACATTGAGTGCAAGATTATTCCTGAGATACTACTTAACTGGCATATCTTGCTTCTGTATCCCCTTTCATGACCATCTGAAATTCTGCTAACAATGGTTGTATCATCAGCAAATTTGTAGTTAGCATTTGAGCTATGCCCAGCCACATAGTTAAGGGTGTAGAGAGTAGAGCAATGGGCTAAGCATGCACCCCTATGGTGCACCACTGCTGAATGTCAGCAAGGTGGGGATGTTATTTCCAATCTGCACAGACTGTGGTCTTCCGGTTGCAGATGGAGGTATAGGTTCTGTAGTGTTCCAGTCAGGACTGTAGGACTGATGGATGTTAAATGCCGAGCTATAGTCAATAAACAGCATCCTGATTTAGGTATTTGTCGTATCCAGGTGATCTAAGGCCAAGTGGATAGCCATTGAGATCACTGAGTTATTGTAGTGATAGGCAAACTGCAGTGGGTCCAGGTCCTTCCTAAGATGGGTGTTGATTCTAGCCATGACCAACCTCTCAAAGCCTTTCATTACTGTAGATATGAGCTCTATTGGACGATAGTTGTTAAGGCAGCTTATGATGCTCTTTTGAAACAGGTGGGAACATCTGACTGTAGCAATGAGAGATTAAGATGTCTTTGAATACCCCCACCAGTTGGTTTTCACAGGCTTTCAGAGCATTACCAGGTACTTCTTTGGGTCCTGCTGCCTTGCGAGAGTTCATCCTCTTGAAAGACAGCCTGACATCTACCTCCGAGACAAAGATCACAGGGTCAATATATGCTGTTGGGGTCCTCATAACTGTGATTGTATTCTCTCTTTCAAAGCGCGTAAAAAGGCATTGAGCTCATCCGGTAGTGAAGCATCACTGCCATTCCTGATGTTGTTTTTAGCTTTGTAGGAAGTAATGGTCTGCAAACCTTGCCAGAGTTGATATGCGTCCGATGTTGCCTCCAACCTCGCTTGGAATTGTTTCTTGGTTCTTCAAAATAGCCCTTCACAAGTTATACCAGCTTTTCTTATACAGACTTAGATTGCCAGACTTAAATGTCACAGATCTAGCCCACAGCAGACCACAAACCCCTTGGTTCATCCACAGCTTTTGGTTTGGGAATGTACAGGAAAGGCATCAGGATGTACAGTTTCACATCTGTTGATATTTGGCTTGAGATGGAATATACACCGCTACGAAAATAATTGCAGAAATCTCTCGCGGCAGGTAAAATAGCTGGCACTTAATTGTGAGGTATTCCAGGTCTGGTGCGCAATATTGGGACGTCATCGACAGATTAGTACACCACGAGAAGTTGAGAAAGGGGTTGAGAGGGATAATAAATCAGCCATGTTGGAATGGCTGCACAGTCTTGATGGGCCAAATGGCCTAATTCTGCTTCTTATGGTCTTGCCCATAGCAAGGTGTGCTGGTAGGGTTGGGGCTATACTGAATGTGGCCAGTGGTGTTTGACATGTATCAATGCTGGGACCTTTGCTGTTTACATCAATGATCTGGATGAAAGTGTAGGTGTGCCAATTGTCTGCAGATGACTCAAATTGATAAATGGAAATTTCCTTTATTGATCACAAAGGAAATCACAGTGTCACAGTAGCATAGCAAATGCACAGATATACAAATATTAAAAGAGAAGTAAGAAAGAATTTTTAGAAAGTTACCTCAAACAGTGTAACAGGAGGAGGTCATCAGTTCCCTGGCTATAGGTTGACACATTATAGAGTCTAATGGCCAAGGGTGAGAATGACCGCATATAGTGCTCTTTAGAGTTGCGCCATTGTCTTAGTCTATTATTAAAAGTGCTCCTGTATTTATTCCTCTTTAGCCACCTCTGCACATATTTCAATTCCTCTGTCTCCTGGTCTAAAGGGTTTCTTTTTGTGGTTGAGAAGAGCTTTTAGATCACTGGTGTCCCATGGTTTATTGTTAGGGAAGCAGCAAACAGTTCTTGATGGTACTAGAGAGTCCACACAGAAGTTGATGTAGCCAGTGATGCAATCAGTAAGTTCATTAATGTCCTCCCCATATGATTCACAAAGCACATTCCAGTCAGTAACCTCAAAGCAGCCTTTCAAAGGCCCAATGGCCTTTACAAACTATTTCTTTAATACCTTGGTGGTAGCTAGCTGCTGCTGTACTTTGGGCATGAGGTGAACCATTGTAGCCTGAACAATGAAAAAGGTTGTCAAAGGATTCATCAAGATATGGATCAATTGCAGATATGGGCAGAGAAATAGCAGATTGAGATTAACCCGATCAATTTTAAAGTGTTCTACTCTAGAGGTTAGATACAAATGTAAAATAGATAGAAAATATCAGGATTCCTGGAGTACAGATAACAGAGGTCTTGGTGTCAAAATCCATGGCTCCCTGAACATGGCAACATAAACAAGGTGGTTAAGGTGGCATATGGTATGCTGGCCTTCATCGATCGCCACATTACAGGGAGAATGCGGAGATTCTCAACAGTGCAGAAGAGGTTCATCAGAGTACTGACAGGATGAGAGAGTATTAGCTATATGGAGACATCTTAAGACCCAGGAGCAGAATTAGACCATTTGACCCATCAAATCTGCTCAGCCATTCCATTATGGCCGATTTATTATCCCTCTTAGTCCCTTTTTTCTGACACCCTGACTATTCAAGAACCTATCGACCTCTGTTTTAAATATATCCAATGACTTGACCTCCATAGTTGCATGAATTCCACAGATTCACCACCCACTAGCTAAAGAAATTCCTCATCTCTGCTCTAAATCGATGTTCCTTTCTGAGGCTGAACTCTCTGGTCTTAAGACTCCCCTATTATGGGTTGGCTAAAGTTTGACTGCTTTCTCTAGGGCATCAGAAGCTGAGGGAAAATCTGATGGAGTTTATAAAGTGAAAGGCATAGACAGGGTGGATGGTCAACAATTCCCTCCGCTCGGGACTTCCGGCAAGATGGCGACTGTTTAGCTGTTCCGAACTTTTGCTCCGTCACTTTGCACTATATGTCTCCATTCTTAAACCTTAGTTAGGTATTTTATTAGGTTTCTCTTACTTGCCTGCGAACACATCTATCTTACAATGTCTAACAAAAGTACTAAAACCGGGAAAAAAGAAATTTCTTCAACTTTGCCGACTGACATTTTCGCTGCTTTGGAACAGCATCGACAAGATATTTTAAAGGAATTTAGAACTTCTTTCAACCAGCTGGATGTCAAATTGGATCGGATCAACGCTAAAGTGGACGAACATGCCGAACATTTATCTTGCATTGACTCGGCTTCTGAAGATTTAAAACGCCGTGCCCAATATTTGGAAACCCTATGCTCCAGCCTGGAGCAGCAGGTTTGTAAGCTTTTTTCCAAAATAGTGGATCTTGAAAACCGCAGCAGACGTTGCAATCTACGAATTCTTGGTTTGCCAGAGGCCACCGAACAGGGCTCTCCCATGAAATTTTTTTCCGATTTTCTCTGTGAGATTTTTGGGAAAGAATTTCTTCTGACTCCACCTGAACTTGAAAGGGCACACAGGATCTACGTTCCCCGTGCAACTCTGGGTTCCTGCCCACGGCCGGTAATTTTGTGCTTTCATCAATACCAGGTGAAAAACCGCTTGATTATGGAGGCACGCCGCAGAGGTACTTTTGCTTTTCAAAATACAGTCATTCGTTTTGTGGAGGATTTTGCCCCCCAGGTTCTGAAGATGCGCGCTGAGTTTAAAGGTGTAATGAAAGTGCTTTTTGATCGTGGTTTTAGACCATCTCTTCGCAATCCAGCTGACCTGCGAATTACGCTTACTACTGGAGAATATAAGTGGTTTAAATCAGTTAAGGATGCTGAAGCATTTGTCGGAAGTCTTCCGGCTATCCCGTCTCCTCAGGAACCCGGTCTGACCTTCTAAAATGGTGGATAAGTACCTCTCGTAGTAAAGCTACTTTTTTTCCAGTCTCAGACTGTACTTGAATAATTCAGACATTATCTATTGAGACTCTAAGGGCTGTAGACAACCTCTCCCTGGACTTGGTGCGTTCTTTCTAAATAGATAATCCGAGTTCAATGTTTCCCTGCGGACGTTTAGATTGTACTTGTGCAATCTATTGTATTCTTGTATAACTTTATCTATAGAGATCTACAATTAACTTTAACTTGTTTTGGAGGTTGGGAGTTTCTATTGAAGGCCTCCCTGTTGGTTGATTCATAGTTTAAGTTTCGCTTTTTTTTTCTGTAAATGGTTGATAAGTACTCTTTTCGAATCTATAATTTTCCTCTTTTCTCCCTCCCTTTTTTTTCTTTTAATCTTCTAATAATTTTTCGCGGGTAAGTTAGTTTTGGTTTTCTCTTGATTTTCTTTGTATTAAGTCTCACACTTCTGCTGAAGCTGTTCCTATTTGCCATGTTTTCTAGTGCATAAACTAGTTACCATTTGTTATAGTATTTATACGGAACTGTTGTTAATGACACAGAACTGGAAGTCATATTTGGGTTAATTTTTTTGGTAGAGCTAGCTGCTTTTTTTGGTAGCCGTCTAGTTTTGGGTTGGGAGGGTGGGGGTGGACAGAGAAGCAGTTTCAGCGACAGGTTACTATCGATGCAATGCTCCTCAGACAGGATGAAGAGGTCAATACTCCCCAATGCCATTAGGCTTTACAATTCAACCGCCAGGACTTAAGAACTTTTTAAAAGCTATTATTAATGCTTTTTGAGATAGTGATTTAGATGCATATCATATTTTTTTACTGAGTTAAGTATTGTATGTAATTAGTTTTGCTACAACAAGTGTATGGGACATTGGAAAAAAAGTTGAATTTCCCCATGGGGATGAATAAAGTATCTATCTATCTCTGTTACTCAGTACATGTTTCTGTTTTGATTCTACGAATCTATGTTTACATTTTTGCTCCCAGACTGTTATTGTACTGCTTGACTTTTTATATGCCTGCTGCCTTCTACGCACTAACAATTGATAATGGTTAATACACTTAAATTTGTGAGCTGCAATGTAAAGGGATTGAATCACCCTGTTAAAAGAAGGAAGGTCTTCTCACATATTAAACAACTCAAAGCGGACATTACCTTCCTTCAAGAAACTCATATTCGTTGTTCTGATAACTCCCGGCTTTTGTCAAAGTGGGCAGGTCAGCATTTTCATTCATCCTTTGTTGCCAAAGCTAGGGGGGGATATCTGATACAAATGGCCGCTTTGTTATTGTTTCTGGCAAACTATATAATACTACAGTTGTACTAGCAAACCTGTATGCCCCCAATTTTGATGATGTTAATTTTTTTGAACGTTTTTTCTCCTCACTACCAGACTTAAACTCATACTCTCTTATACTGGGTGGTGATTTCAATTGTTGGTTAGATCCTAGTTTGGATCGATCATCCTCTGTTACTAGACCACCTACTAAATCTGCCTTAGCTATTCAATCGTTTCTCTCTAATTATGGTATCTCTGATATATGGTGTTTCCTTCATCCTACTGAGAGAGATTACCGTAGATTCCGGATTTTAAGCCGCTACTTTTTTCCCACATTTTGAACAGCTTTGAACTTTGCGGCCTTTAATCCGGAGCGGCTAATACATGATTTTTTTCATGCCGCCTCGTAAACATTTTGCCTCATAACAGTAGACCAATAAAATTGATGAGTAGTTCACAGAGGTCCAATGAAATTGTACGATAAATCAAGCGCACTTTCACAATTAAATTATTGTAAATCAGTCATTTGTACTCACCCTCATCAACATGGAAAACACTCGAAGCATTGTGCTGCCTTATGGCAGTTATTTAGTTTATAATATTTTTGCTTAGTAATTCATTTTCTAGTTAAAGTTAGAAGAGTTTTAACTATATTTGTTTTCTGTACTACATCGCGGGATGCTATGACGTCACACCCGGTTTCGCGGTGTCTTGTGGGAAAACGCCGTTTGCGAATAAACGGAAAGGAGGGGGTCGAGCGGCGGAGCGGCATCAGACCCGAGCGAAAACGCTGCTTTTAAGTTAAAGGCTATCAATAACTTTTCCTGGTAGGCTGCAGTATATATATTTTTTACCAGTCGTTAGGAGATATTGGAATGTTGTTCAGTAAAGAAGTATACGCAACGTATATTTAAAAGTAGCCGCGTTACGGGCACGGTTCGAAAAAAAGCATTTGCAATATGTATTTGTTTTTGTTACCATATGGATTTAATTAAAAGTTAAAAAATCCTCACGTGTAATATCTTTCTGTGTAAATATCTCATATTACAACGTGGGACACCTGCGGCCGAAAATCCGGTGCGGCCTTTACAATTAAAAAATTGATTTTATTTCTAAAATTAGAGCCAGCGGCTTTTAATCAGGTGCGCTCTGTAGTCCGGAATCTACGGTATTCTTTTTTTTCACATGTTCACCATACCTTTACTAGAATTGACTACTTCTTACTCGACAATCAACTCATTCCATTTGTCTATTCTTGTGATTATCAGCGTATACTGATTTCTGACCATGCCCTAATTACTCTGTCCTTAAATTTTCCTGGCCTTCCTCAGAGGAATAAACACTGGCCGTTTGATTCGACTTTACTATCGGATGATGATTTTCTAAAATTTATCAAGGATCAGATAACCTTTTATTTTAACACCAATACATCACCTGAAGTGTCATCCCAGATTGTCTGGGATGCCATGAAAGCATATCTGAGGGGTCAAATAATCTCCTATACAGCAAATCTTAATAGAAAGTCCTGTGCAGATCGATTAGCCCTCATTAATCAGATTAAAGAATTGGATCAACTGTATGCTCAAACTAAGAATCTTGAACTATACAAGAAACGTGTAGAACTTCAAACTAAATTTAATCTTCTGTCCACTCAACCTGTCGAACGCCAACTTCTTGAAAGTAAGAGTTGTTTTTATATTCATGGTGACAAATCCGGTAAATTTCTAGCCAATCAGCTGAGGCGTTCCAAAGCCAAACAACATATTACAAAGATCCGGAAGGAGAATGGAGACCTTACATCGGATCACTTAGAAATCAATGACGCATTTAAAAATTTCTATTCTCGACTTTACTCCTCTGAATCTTTGAATGATAATATCTCTATCGATCATTTTTTAAATAATCTGAATATTCCTTCGCTTTCATCTGATTTTAAGGCACAGAGTCGACTGTACTTCCTTAGAAGGTTGGCGTCATTCAATGTTTGTAGTGAGATGCTGAAGATGTTCTATAGGTCAGTTGTGGAGAGTGCCCTCTTCTTTGTGGTGGCGTGTTGGGGAGGCAGCATTAAGAAGAGGGACGCCTCACATCTTAATAAGATGGTAAGGAAGGCGGGCTCTGTCGTGGGCACAGAACTGGAGAGTATGACATCGGTAGCAGAGCGAAGGGCGCTGAGTAGGCTACGGTCAATCATGGAAAACCCTGAACATCCTCTGCATAGCACCATCCGGAGACAGAGAAGCAGCTTCAGCGGCAGGTTGCTATCGATGCAATGCTCCTCAGACAGGATGAAGAGATCATTACTCCCCAATGCCATTCGGCTTTACAATTCAACCGCCAGGGGTAAGATATGTTAAAGTGCCGGGGTTAGGACTGAGCTTAAGTTACCATTCAATGTATTTTAGTAAACTATTTAAGAACTTTTTAAAAGCTATTTATTAATGCTTTTTGAGAGGGTGATTTTAGATGCATATCATATTTATACTGAGTTAAGTATTGTATGTAATTAGTTTTGCTACAATAAGTGTATGGGACATTGGAAAGAATGTTGAATTTCCCCATGGGGATGAATAAAGTATCTATCTATCTATCTAAACTTAATGTGCCTATATCATCAGAAGAAATATCTTCTGCAATTTCTGCATTGTCCTCAGGGAAATCTCCTGAACCTGATGGGTTCCCCGTAGAATTTTATAAATCATTCTCTTCACTTCTCTCCCCTCAGTTACTTTCAGTATTATCTGACTCGTTTAACTACGGCAAATTGCCACCCTCTTTCAATGAGGCTTCTATTATTCTTTTATTAAAAAAGGGTAAAGACCCAACAGAGTGTTCCTCGTATAGGCCGATTTCATTGCTTAATGTTGATGTTAAAACCTTGGCCAAAGTTTTGGCTTATAGATTAGAAACTGTTATCCCCTCTATTATTTCTGATGATCAAACTGGTTTTATTAAAAACCGTCTTCCTTTTTTTAACATTCGGCGTTTATTTAACATTTTATATTCACCTCCGACTGGGATTCCTGAATGTGTTATTTCCCTTGATGCGGAGAAAGCATTTGATCGTATAGAGTGGAACTAACTTTTTGCAGTTTTAGAAAAATTTGACCTCGGTCAAAGTTTTATCTCTTGGATCAAATTGCTGTATTTGTGTCCTACTGCCTCTGTTTTAACTAATTCTCAGAAATCCCAGTTATTTAACCTCAAACGTGGCACCCATCAGGGATGCCCTTTAAGTCCTTTTCTCATTGATTTGGCTATAGAACCTTTGGCGATAGCTTTTCGAAATTGTCCTGAACTGACCGGGATTTGGAGAGGGGGTGTTGAGCATAAAGTTTCTCTTTATGCTGATGACTTATTACTTTTTCTTTCAAATCCGTCTACATCCTTACCTCCAATGTTTTCACTTCTTGACCAGTTTAGCCAGTTCTCTGGATCTAAACTTAATTTACATAAGAGCAAATTTTTTTTTCCCAATTAATAAAGAAGCACAAGAATTAACATTTCGTGATCTCCCTTTTAAAGTAGTCCACAATCGATTTACTTATCTTGGGATTATAGTCACAAGGAAGCTTAAAGATCTCTTTCATGAAAATTTTGCCAATCTTTCATATACTATTAAACAGAGTCTGTTACAATGGTCACCTCTATCTATGTCTTTGGTAGGTCGTATTAATGTTGTTAAAATGTATGTTCTCCCTAAACTTTTATATCTATTTCAATCAATCCCAATTTTTATTCCTAAATCTTTTTTTGATTCCTTAGACTCTATTATTTTGTCATATCTGTGGAAGAATAAGCGCTCTAGAATTAACAAAGTTTATCTCCAAAAATCTAAAAAAGAGGGTGGCATGGCTTTACCTAACTTTCGTTTATATTATTGGGCAGCCAATATATGTTGTGCTACCTTTTGGTCTTTTTTCCATGGCCAACCCGAGTGCCCTAACTGGGTGGCAATGGAGCTGAGCTCCACTAAAGAATTATCTATCTCTGCACTTCTCGGCTCTGTACTCCCTAGTAGTTTGTCCAGATTAATAGTTAATCCTCTTGTCAGACACACTTTGCGTATATGGGCTCAATTTAGGAAATTTTATGGGTTCCATGGTTTTTCCTTTTCTAGCCCTATCTTACATAATCACCTTTTTTTACCTACTACGTATGACTCAGCTTTCCATGATTGGTATAGGAAGGGCATTAGACATTTTGAAGATCTTTTTATTGATAATCGCTTCGCCTCTTTTCAACAGCTCTCTGCTAAGTTCAATCTGCCTAATGCTCATTTTTTTAGATATCTCCAAATTAGACACTTTATTACTCCTTTAATCCCTAACTTCCCTGAAATGCCTGAGAAAAATGTTATGGACTTATTTCTTTCTATTAATCCACTAGGTAAAGGTTTAATATCATTTATTCGTGATAAATTAGCAGCCCTACGACGTGCCCCTGTGGATAAAATTAAAATGGCATGGGAGCATGATTTAAATACCTCCTTATCTGATGAGACTTGGGACTCGATTCTCAAATCGGTTAACTCAACCTCTCTTTGTGCTCGCCATTGCCTTTTACAGTTTAAGATTGTTCAAAGAGCCCATATGTCTAAATCCAAATTATCTCGGTTTTACCCCAACATCAGTCCACTTTGTGATAAATGCAAAAGGGGTGAGGCCTCTCTCATTCATATGTACTGGCTTTGTCCTAGCTTGGAGAAATTTTGGAAAGATGTCTTCATAACGCTATTGTATATTCTGAATCACCACCTAGAACCTAACCCTTTAATTGCTTTGTTCGGTTTCTGGGGTGAGACAGATTTACGTCTAAGTTTGACTAAGTGTTGAATATTATCTTTTGCCTCTCTCCTGGCTAGACGTTTAATCCTCCTTAGATGGAGAGATGTTGCCCCGTCCACACATGCTCAATGGCTTAACGATATTATGGCCTGCTTAGACCTTGAAAAAATTCATTATTCAGTCCTTAATTCGGATTTAAAGTTCCATAAGGTCTGGGGACCTTTTATTGAGTACTTTCATAACCTTCCTCTTAACTAAGGTTTTTTTTCCGGTCCCTTGCTTTCAGCTCCTTTTTTTTTTGTAGTAGGCATTAATATCTTCTGTTGCTAAGTGTATTTACAGTTTTGGGGGTTTGATTGTCCTGATTCATATTCTCTATATTGTGTTGTGGTTGGTCTGGAGCTTTTTTTTTGTTGCGGGGCTTGGGGAGGATACTAATTTTACATGTCTTCAATTTGGGTGCTTTCTCAATTATCTTTCTTTGTATCATATTATTATTGTATGTTTATTTTTGCACTGTATCAATGTTCTTCATTTTGATCCGGGGTTTTTTTATCTGTAGCTATGTAGAAAATGTATTAAAAAACTAATTTAAAAAAAACCAAAAAAAAAAACAATTCCCTCCGCTCCCCCCATTCTTCCGAATCTCTCCCCTAACCACACCACCAAGTAGAAATGTCAAAAACTACAGGACAAAAGATTCTGCAGATACTGAAAATCTAAAGAAAGACTCACAAAATACTGGAGGAAGACACACAAAATGCTTGAGGAACACAGCAGGTCAGGCAGCAAATATGGATGGGAATAAAGAGGAGTCACAGAACACTATAGCATAGAAATGGGCCCTTCAGCCCATCTAGATTGCACTGAAGTATTATTGTACCTATTCCCATCGACCTGCAACCAGACTATAGTTCTCCATTACCCTACCATCCATATTCAAACTTCTCTTAAACAGATGAGGTTTTGAGTTGCGACTCTTTGGCAAATACTAGAAGACATGCTGAGATGGAATAGGGGGAGCATAAAATAAGTGTGCCGCAGAATTATTTTTTATACACACAGTGTGTGGAACGCTGCCAGAGGAAGGGTTGTAAATAGACATGATAGTGATATTTAAAAGATATTTAGACAAGCACATGGACATGCAGGGATATAGATCATGTGCAGGTTTAATTTAACTTGATATCATGGTTAGCATAGACTGCTGGGCCAAAGGGTTAATTCCTGTGTTACACTGTTTTATATAAACAGTGACATGGTCACTATCTAATCCAAACCACATTCTGGTAATCCTCTTGCACCCTGTCCAAGGCATAAAACACAGAAGCTAACAGCACAGGAAAAGGCACTGGTCAGGCCCTCATGGGTTCAGTGGAATGAGCACTGCAGTGAATACAGACAACTGCTTACTATGCTTGCTTCATAATGGATGAGCAGGGCTTTTTCCCCACAGGGTCCCACCAATGAATCATGAAGTATGGATCCAAAAGAGAGGGTTAATTTTCTTGCTGGCTCAAGTAGAATTGAGTTTTAACTTTGCAGAAACCCCATACATGACAGTTTCAATTCAGGGGCAATGGCAAAGGATACCCAAATAAATTCATCATGATGAAAATGAGATCTGGAACTCGAAATAGAAAAAAAAACTGTTGCAAAAAATATCAATGCATATTTATCCAAAAATTTTAAATTTTGTCCTGATTAATAAGACCTTTCAGCCTGTATCATACACTGCTCCAAGTTGGATCAGAAAGGCAGCAGATGGTGATTAATATGCAGCTAACACACAACCATTCATTAAATTTTAGAGAAAATAAAAAAGGCAGCAGATGAGAGCTGAACAGTTACTTCTTTCACATCCTATCACCCACGTAAAAGCTGGAATCAGTATCAGAGCTACTAACATCACTTAATTTGATACATGATGAGCATATGCTAACCTTCCCAAAACATTCAAATGGGAATTTGTGTAAAAAATGATCCACTTAGAAAGAATCTGTCCCCTTCTCAGACAGAAAGGGTGGTGAAGGCAGTGAACAGCATGCTTCCCCTCATTGGTCGAGTGATGAGTACAAATGTAGAGATGTCACATTAAGGCGACATAAATCATTGGGTAGGCCAGTTTACAGGTAGGACAGAAACTATGCATTAGTGGTTCACTGGGATACTGCGCCTGGATTAGAGGAGAGGATGTACAAACTTGAGTTGTTTCCTCTGAAACATTAGAGGCTGAAGGAAGATCTGATAGAAGTTTAGAAGATTGCAAGGCATCAAAAGGGTACAATTTGTTACAATCTTTAGTCCAGGTTAGAAATGTCAAATACTAGAGGTCATGCATTTCAGGTGTGAGGGATATGTTTAAAAGATATATGGAGCAGGAGACTGAAAAGGCTGCTGGGAGGAGTGTCAGAAGCAATTTAGATAGTGGTGTTTCAAATGCTGTTAGACAGGCACATTAATATGCAGGGGATAGAGCAATATAGATCATGTAAAGGGGCTACTGCAGAAAGTTGTTAGATTAATCAACACCATCTTGGTTACTCGCCTCTGTAGAGTCCACAAGACATTTTCAATGAGTGGTGCCCCAGAAAGGTGACATCCATTATTAAGGACCCCATCATCCAGGACATGTCTTCTCATTGTTACCATGAAGAAAGAGATACGGAAGCCTGAAGGCACACACTCAGCGATTCAGGAACAGCTTCTTCCCCTCTGCAATCTGATTACTATTTGGATATTGAACCCATGAACATTACCTCACTTTTTAAAATTATTTCTGTATTTGCACTATTTTTAAATTTATTTAATATTCATTATATATAGTAATGTATTTATTTAGGTGCTGAAGGGCCTCTTCCTGTGTTCTACAGTTTTGTGTTCTATGATTTGGAGAGGGTGCAAGGATTATCAGAATATGGCCTGGATTAGACAGCATTAACTACAAGGACACATTGCACTCTCCTGGACACATTTCTCTGCAGCACAGGATGAGGAGCAACCTGAACTCTACCTGAGTTCAAGGTAGATAAAGTCTTTGTCCCCAGAGTGGAAATGGCAAACACTGGTAGGTATAGCTTTAAGGTGAGAGGGAGAAGTTTCAAGAAGATTTATATGGCAAGATGTTTTTTTATACAGCATAAATATGGTGGGTCTCTGGAATGAACTACCCCAGGGGAAGTGGTGGAAGAGATGCATTAGCAATGTTTCAGAGGCTGTTAGATAGACACACAAAGAAGAAAGAATTGAAGGGAAAAACTATATTCAGGAAGACATACAGTTTAAATTGGATAATATTCAGTACAGTCACAGTGGGTCAAAGGGCTTACTCCTAAGCTGTGTTTCATGAAGAGGTTATATCATTGGTGACTCAAGACAGTAAGTGCAAACACATTGTGGGAATATAAAGGGCCCAGGAGCAGCATGTCTTTTACATGGGAGTCTGTATCCAGAGATACCAGCCACGTGACAGTTGCACTGCCACCTGGCTGGTCGGAGGACACACCACATGCCAATCAACATTTGGTCCCTCCCAACTAATCAATGCACACCTAAATTATTGGTCACCTTAATTGGATTATCTCGCCCAGCCCCATGCTATAAAAGGTGAGACTTGTCCCTGGATTGGTCTCTCTTACAGACCACCACATTGAAGGTAAGTGCATTGATTTATGCTTGGGAAGGTCTATCGTTTGTCCTGGTAAGGGAGCCGCAGCTATCCAAGGTCAAGGGGGATAGCTGTTGTAGTGCTTTTCCCTTGTTCTTTGTTTGTGTAACTGTACCCTGTCCCCACACCGCTTCCTGTGTATTGTAGTTGCTTGTGTTGACCCGACTTCCCCTTGTAAATAAATTCCTTATTATTAAAACTGTGTGTGTCCAGGCCTATACTGTTGAGACTCAAAGAACCAGTTATTTTCCATCACAACAGAGTCTAACTGAGAAATGTGGTTTATGTAAGACCATAAGACATAAGAGCAAAATTAAGCCATTCAGCCCATCGATTCCACTCCACCATTTCATCCTGGCTGATCCTGGATTCCATTCAACCCCATACACCCATCCTCTCACCATATTCCTTGGTGCCCTGACCAATCAGTAAACTATCAACTTCTGCTTTGAATGTACCCAAGGACTTGGCCTCCACTACAGTCAGTGGCAGAGCATTCCACAGATTCAACACTCTTTGACCAAAAAAGATCCTCTTTACTTTTGTTCTAAAAGGTCGCCCCTCAATTTTGAGGCTATGCCCACTAGTTCTGGATATCCCCACCAGAGGAAACATCCTCTCCACATCCAGCACTAGGCCTTCCAACATTCAGTAGGTTTCAATGAAAACCACCCACACATTCTTCTAAATTCCAGCGAGTACAGGCCCAAAGCTGACAAATGCTCCTCATATGTTAACCCCTTCCATCCTGGAGCCATCCTCATGAACCTCCTCTGGACTCTCTGAAACGACAACACGTCCTTTCAGAGATATGGGGCCCAAAACTGTTAACAATACTCCAAGTGTGTCCTGGCTAGTGTCTTATAAAGTTTCAGCATTATCTTTTTGTTTTTATATTCTATTCCCCTTGAAATAAATGCCAACATTGCGTTTGCCTTCTTTACCACACACTCAACCTGTAAATTAACCTTCTAGGAGTCTTGCACAAGGACTCCCAAGTCCCTTTGTACGTCTGATGTTTGAATTTTCTCCCCATTTAGGTAATAGGCTGCACTATTATTTATTTTACTAAAATGCATTACCACACATTTCCCAACACTGTATTCCGCTTACCACTTTTTTGCCCATTCTTCGAAGTCCTGTTGCAATCACGTTGCTTCCTCAGCACTATCTACACCTCCACCTATCTTTGTTTCACCTGCAAACTTTGCCACAAGCCATCAATTCCACTATCCAAATCATATGACAAACAATGTGAAAGGCAGCGGTCAGAATACTGACTCCTGAGGAACACTAGTCACTGTCAGCCAACCAGCAAAGGCCCCTTTTATTCCCACTCGATGCCCCCTGCCTGTCAGCCATTCTTCCATCCATGCCAGTATCTTTCTTGTAACAGTTTAGGATTTTATTTTGTTGAACAGCCTCAAGTGAGGCACCTTATCAAATGTTTTCTGAAAATCTATGTAATTGACATCCACCACCTCTCCTTTGTCCACCCTGCTTGTTAGTTCCTCAAAGAATTCTAATAGATCAACTTCAAGTTCAATTATCATTCAACCATTCATGAATATCCATGGAAATAGCCAAGCAAAATGTTGTTCCTCAAAACTTG
This sequence comes from Hemitrygon akajei, assembly GCF_048418815.1. Taxonomy (NCBI): domain Eukaryota; kingdom Metazoa; phylum Chordata; class Chondrichthyes; order Myliobatiformes; family Dasyatidae; genus Hemitrygon; species Hemitrygon akajei. The sequence continues at coordinate 200,790,610 of NC_133127.1, read as the reverse complement.
AATTTAGCTTGCTCAGTTTAGATCTTTTTATAGATTTAATGCTCTCACTAGCATCAGGAAACTGGTACAGGAACCTCAGGATTCACATCACCAGGTTTAGGAATAGTTATTACCCACCAACTATCTGGCTCATGAACCAATGAGAATAACTTCACTTAACTTCACTTGTCCCATCATTGAATTATTCCCATACATATGGACTCACCTTCAAGGACTCTTCATCTCACGTCCACATGACCATAAGACGTAGGAGCAGAATTAGGCCATTTGGGCCATCAAGTCTACTCCACCATTCACTCAACGGCTAGTCCTTTTTTTCCCCTCCTCAGCCCCACTCCCCGGCCTTCTCCCAGTGACCTTTGATGCTGTGCTCAATGAAGAACCTATCAAGCTCTGCCTTAAATACACCCAATGATATGGCCTCCACACCTGCCTGTATCCTCGATATTGCCTATCGATGGAGCTAAAGACGGCGCCAGTGGGCGACTTCTCCCAACTCATCAGTGAAATGGTTAAATTCTTCCTATTCTAATCTCTATTTTCCTTTTCAGAGTGGTTGGGGTCCTATCAAGAACCTTGATCATAGCAACACTCAAAAACTGTGATTCTGCACAATGGCACGCTCCCGTTCTTGGAACATGCCGATCGACTTAATTTCGGTATGTCCAGTTTCAGCCTGAAGTCGGGCAACTTTGGAGCCTGCACAGCCCTGTTGACACAAATTCTCGCCAGTGTCACGTACTGAAGCGTACCAGGAACCGGAACATCAAAGACAGCAAGAGTGGCAATTGGAGAGCTCTACACTCTGTTATTGATTTGCTGATTCTCGATTTGGAGAACTCAAAATAAAAAGCAACGCTTCAGACCGACTGTAAGATTGAAATAGCGACTGTTGTCTCCCCTGTCACTGTGGAAGGAGCAATATATGTCTCTCCCTTGTTAGTGCATTAGAGAGAGTATGAGATGTCAAAAATGTTGGAGTGAACAGTTAGTTTTTGATGTACTATAGACCATGGTCTCACTTTGGGAGCTTTGCTGTCACTGGTACGGTGGGTGGTGGGAATGCTGATGCTTTCTGCTAGAATAAATGAGGGGGAGGGTTGATGTTGCTTGCGCTTGGGGGGGGCAAAGGGCTTTGGGGTTCTTGCATTTTTTGTCATTCATTCTTTGGGTTTTTATTTTCTTCTGTTTCGAGAATGTCTATGGGCAGTAAGATTTTCATGTATATTATAAACATTCTCTGATATTAAATGGAACTATCGAACTATTTATTTATTCCTTTTTCTATTTGCACAGTTTGTTGCCTTCTGCACCCTGGCAACTTCACTGTATCAATAATCTTTCCATTTCCCATTCTGGCACCTCTTCACCCCTTCTCTTCACCTGCCCATCACCTCCCCCTAGTTATCCTCCACCTTCCCTTTTCTCCATTGTCCACTGTCCTCTCCTATCAGATTCATTCATATATTTCCTCCCTTCCCTCACCCACTGATCCAGCTTCTCCTTCAATTGTCATCTGCCAGCTTGTACTCCTTCCCCTCTCCCCCACATTCAGGCATCCTTCCCCTTCCTTCCCAGTCCTGATGAAGGGTCTTGGCCCTTCCTCTCCATTGATGCTGTCTAACCTACTGAGTTCCTTCAGTACCTTGTGTGTCTTGCTCTGGATTTCCAGCATCCACAGAACGTCATGTTTACTGTTACCTAAACTCAGCTTCTTGTCGTATCACTAGAAGCCAAAAAGTGCAGATAATTTAGAACATTTAACAGTAAAATAAAGAATCCCCAGTACAACACACCCTAGCTAGAGGAACCTACCGCTCAGCATTATGTTCTGTCAAGAATTTGAGATGACTTGATCACTTAGAAACAAAATTATGCATACAAAACTGAGGGGTATAGAAACTGTACAGTAGATGCAAGTGGGCTTTTTTCCTTTGAGGTTGGATGAGACTAGGATTAAAGGTCATAGATTAAGGGTAAAGATGAATTGTTTAAGGGGAACATCAGGAAAAGCTTCTTCACTCAGAGGATGGTGAGAGTGTGGAACGAGCTGCCAGCAGATGTGGTAGATATGGATTCAATTACAACATTGAAGAATAACTTGGACAGGTATGTGGATGGGAATATTATGAAGGGCTATGATCCAGGAGGAGATCAATGGGACTAGATGGGCCAAAGGGCCTGTTTCTGTGCTATACTGCTCTATGACTATATAAAACACAGGAAAACAAATTACCATGTCTCATTGTCAGAAGTACTGTGCTAGTCCTCTCTCAACTTTCTCTTGTGCAACTTTATTTGCCTAACTGTACATATGATTTGCTTTACAGTGCAGCATGAAGTTTGCCTTAACCCACCGATGCCTCAAACTAAATCTTTTCACCTACATCTTGACCAAACCTTCCCCCCCAACCCCAACAACCTCGAGATCCATTGCTCATTTCCATTAGTAACCACATCCTCACTGAAGCAGCACTTGTGACAAGCATACGGATTTCATTAAAACTTGATGTATGGTTAGGTAAGTGCCCTTACTGCAAAAACTGCTCAAGTGTAGATCCTGCCTTTCCAAATCTGAACATATATCAAAATAAATTTCCAAAAGCCAAAGCAACACACACAAAATGCTGGAGGAAGCAGGTCGGGCAACATTTACAGAGAGGAGTAAACAGTCAATGTTTCGGCTGAGACCCTTCATCAGGACTGGAAAGGAAGGAGGAAGATGCCAGAATAAGAAGGTGGGGGGAGGGAAGGAGGGCAAGCTAGAAGGTGATAGATGAAGTCATTTGGGTGGGATAGCGAGGTGATAGGTGGAAAATGTAAAGGGCTGAAGAAGGAGAAATCTGATGCGAGAGGAGAGTGGACCAGTGGAGAAAAGGTAGGAGGAGGGGCACCAGAGGGAGGTGATAGGCAGGTGAGGAGAAAAGGTAGGAGGCCAGAGTGGGGAATTGAGAACAGCGAAGGAGGAGGGGAAAAAAATCAACAGAAGTTGGGAAAAGTCAATGCTCATGCCATTAGGTCGGGGACTATCTAGACGGAATATGAGGTGTTGCTTCTCTAACCACATCATGGCAGTAGACACATCAGAACAGGACTGGGAAATAGGAATTAAAATGGTTGGCTACTGGGAAATTCCATTTTTTGTACATGTAGCAAAAGCACTTGAAAAGCCATGATGCATTGATGCTGTTGCTAACTATCAAACAGCAGAGTGCAGCACCAGCAAAGCTGGGCATGTGCAAATCCATTTAAGTTTATCACAAAGTAATATGACCGTACTGTGTGGCTACACAATTAATAACACATACCTGAATCTAATTCCTTAAAAGTAATTGATCATATGAAATGTTGAGACAATGTCATATTCAAGCTCATAAAGTCAGGTACTTAAGGTCTGGAAATATACACTGGCAGGATGTACTGTATGAAACATTAATATTAAATAAATTATATCTTTGATGTACTGCTCAGATACATTAATAATTTATGATGCCATTGCAGACTCAGAATGCAGCTGCAATTGAGAGGATTATGAAAACAAATTGTTCTTTGAGTTGTAAGTCAGAGAGAGTGAATGAAGCAGCAAGAACTTGATTAACTGTAAGGGTAACCCATTCAGAAAGTTTGATACAACCTCTAAGTCAATACCTGGAGTATTCAGATCCTTTGCACAATTTCTTTCCTGGTGACAATGATCGCACGTCAAGGCCATTCTCTGATTTTCGCTTCATCTGTGAAGAGAAAAGAGAATGTTATGTTGATGCAGTATATTCAGCTCTGGCTTGCTGGGATAATAACTGGACTCTGGCTAGACACAAAACTATCTTGTAAAGAACCAATAGTTTAATAAACAAAGGCAGCATGAAGAATCAATATCGTCCATCAATCAGACAGATACTCCAATAACAATCCATCCAGACTTAATTGTTCGAAACAATAACCAACCAGCAATTCAATGGTACAAAGCAAAACAAAGTTATGGCCAAGAACAGCACTAAAATTTATGACAGCCATTTGGGAGCAGACATTTTGGTACTTGCAGGCCGTCCTTCATATATACAAGAGTGCTTGTCTGCTCAACCTCCTGAATCGGCTCTTTTCTGTATTATCATCTACAAAACCACATTGCTTGTAGGTAAGTTAAATGACATTATTAAAGATAAAAAAGGTTTCCGCATTTTTACAAGGAAGCCATCAGCCCATCAAGTGGATTCTGCCTACATTACAGAGTAATCCAGCTAGTCCCTCTCCACCAATCCACAGCCTCCAGCCTTGCACCTCTCGGCATCTTGACATACTTAACATCTGGCTTCAATTTAAAAGGCAAGGAGCCATCCTGTCTCTTTTGATTAGACTGCACCTCAAATTTGCCAATAGCACAATGGAATACATGTATAAATACAGCTAACATTCACATGGTTTAATACCAGGTATAGTACTGCCTGCACTGATTCATCCAAAGTTAGCTAAGATGGTATACCCAATACATAGAGCCTGAAATAAGCAGCTCCAGAGCACAGCAGCATTCCCACTTAGTGCTCTCAAGCCCACCAATGAGCATAAGCTGAAAAAACATCCAGCAGTATAAGCTTCATCTCTCAGGAGTCATATTGTACCTGAACAGTCTGAGGAGATAATGCCTGCTATATATAAGTCTGTCATTTGAACAGAAGCAATTTGATGTACAAAATTAAAATTACCACAAATACATAATATTGAACACCCAGCTTTGCTGTTTGACATACTCTACTCCCAATCCAAATTTTCAAAGCCCTCAGTTACTTAAGCTCAATACTACAGAGTATTAGAATGGCCCATTTATGTACTTATTTAGAGATTCAGCATGGTACCAGTTCCTTTATTAAACATTAGTTGCTACTAATCACACCAAATCAAACTGCATTTTTCACATTGGTCTCTAGAAGATAAACATTTGGGTTTTGTGTAGTGTAAAGGAAGCACCCATTAAAAGAACACCCTGCTCCTTCATATCTCCCCACTCAAGATCCTTGCGCATTTATGCAAAGTTGTCAGTTTCCACTAACATTTACACTTTAAACATTATTGATATATTGTAGAAAATCCACATCACGAACATATTTCTCCACCTAACAATGACCAACTTTAAAATCTGTCTGTGGAGTACTGTGAAAATTCAAAGCCAAGGTATGAAGTTGCAAATTCTTTCTTGGATTCAACAGAGTGGAAGAGCACGAGTGAACTCAAACATAAGTAAAAGTACCGGTAATTAAGAAATAGAAGGACCAAATAATCCAACAAACCCAATCCCCAATTCAGCAAGACAGTGAACCACCCTCCTCCATTAGCCCCTGCCTTCTATGACCAACCTAATTTTATATCCAACTCAATAACAGACCTAATCTTCAGAACCAGTCCACCATGGAGGACCTCGTCAATGTCTTACTAAAGTCCATGTAAATACAATGGTATGCAAAAGTTTGGGCACCCCTGGATAAAATTTCTGTTACTGTGAATAGTTAAGTGAGTAGAAGATGAACTGATCTCCAAAAGTCATAAAGTTAAAGATGAAACATTCTTTTCAACATTTTAAGCAAGATTAGTGTATTATTTCTGTTTTGTACAATTTTAGAGTGAAAAAAAGGAAAGGAGCACTATACAAAAGTTTGGGCACCCCAAGAGATTTGAACTCTCAGATAACTCTTACCAAGTTCTCAGACCTTAATAAGCTTGTTGGGGTTATGACTTGTTGACAGTCATTGTTAGGAAGGGCCAGCTGATGCAACTTTCAAAGCTTTATAAATACCCTGACTCCTCAAACCTTGTCCCAACAATCGGCAGCCATGGGCTCCTCTAAGCAGCTGCCTAGCACTCTGAAAATTAAAATAAATGATGCCCACAAAGCAGGAGAAGGCTATAAGAAGATAGCAAAGTGCTTTCAGGTAGCTGTTTCCCCAGTTCGTAATGTAATTAAGAAATAGCAGTTAACAGGAACGATGGAGGTCAAGTTGAGGTCTGGAAGACCAAGAAAACTTTCCAAGAGAACTGCTCATAGGATTGCTAGAAAGGCAAATCAAAACCCCTGTTTGACTGCAAAAGACCTTCAGGAAGATTTAGCAGACTCTGGAGTGGTGGTGCACTGTTCTACTGTGCAGCGACACCTGCACAAATATGACCTTCATGGAAGAGTCATCAGAAGAAAACCTTTCCTGCATCCTCACTACAAAATTCAGCGTCAGAAGTTTGCAAAGGAACATCCAAACAAGCCTAATACATTTTAGAAACAAGTCCTGTGGACTGATGAAGTTAAAGTAGAATTTTTGGCCACAATGAGCAAAGGTATGTTTGGAGAAAAAAGGGTGCAGAATTTCATGAAAAGAACATCTCTCCAACTGTTAAGCATGGAGGTGGATCGATCATGTTTTGGGCTTGTATTGCAGCCAGTGGCACGGGGAACATTTCACTGGCAGAGGGAAGAATGAATTCAATTAAATACCAGCAAATTCTGGAAGCAAACATCACGCTGTCTGTAAAAAAGCTGAAGGTGAAAAGAGGATGGCTTCTACAACAGGATAATGATCCTAAACACACCTCAAAAAAAGAAAGCGTTTACAAGCTGTGATACTTGTCAAAGGGGGTGTTACTAAGTACTGACCATGCAGGGTGCCCAAACCTTTGCTTTGGGCCCTTTTCCTTTTTTGTTATTTTGAAACTGTAAAAGATGTGGAAAAAAAGTAAACTTGCTTAAAATATTAAAGAAATGTGTCATGTTTAACTTTATGCCTTTTGGAAATCAGGTCATCTTTCACTTGCTTAGCTATTCACAGTAACAGAAATTTTGACTGAGGTGCCCAAACTTTTGCATGCCACTGTAAATACTCACTGCACTATCCTCAAGCATCTTCATTACCTCCTCAAAAAACTCAAGTTTGTAAGATGTGGTATAGATTCCATCTGGCTCTGGGTCTTATCCACCTTAATGTTTTCAACATCTCCTCAATATCAACACACCCTAGAATATCAGAATCAGAATCAGGTTTAAAGATGGATTACAAAAGTAAGCTAGAAAATAATATTAAACAGGATACCAAAAGTTTCTTCAAATACAAAGTGTAAAAGAGAGGCTCAAGTGGATATCGGACTGCTAGAAAATGATGCTGGAGAGGTGGTAATAGAGGTTACAACAAAATGGCAGATGAACGGAATAAGTATTTTCCATCAATCTTCACTGTGGAAGACACTTAGCAGCATGGTCAAAGTTTCAGGTGTCAGCAGGCATTAAATATGTGAAGCTACTATAACTAGAGAGAAGGTTCTTGGGAAACTGACAGATCTGAAGGTAGATACCGGTAAGTCACCTGGACCAGATGGTGTACACTCCAGATTTCTCGCAGAGGTGACTGAAGAGATCATTATGGCATTAGTAATGTTTTTTCAAGAATCACTAAATTCTGACTGGCTGCCGCAGGGACCGATTCTTTTGATGGCCTTGTTGCGAAGTTTGCAGACAATATGAAAACAGGTGGAAGGACAAGTAGTTTTAAGGAAGCAGAGAAGCTACAGAAGGACTTGGATTAGGAGAATGGGCAAAGAAATGACAGATGGAATACAGTATCAGGATGTGTATGGTCATGCAATTGGGTAGAAAAAAATTATTATTTTCTAAATGGAGAGAAAATACAAAAAACTGAGATGCAAAGGGACTTGAGAGTTCTCGTGCAGGATTCCCTAAAGGTTAATTTGCAGGTTGGGTCTGTGAAGAGGAAGGCAAATGCAATGTTAACATTCATTTCAAGAGGACTAGAATATAAAAGCAAGGGTGTAATGTTTAAACTTTATAAAGCACTGGTGGGGCCTCACTTGGAGTACTGTGAGCAGGTTTGGGTTCCATATCTTAGAATGGATGTGCTGAAACTGGAGAGAATTCAAAGGAGGTTCACGAAAATGATAACATTATTGAATGGTTTGTCATATGAAGAGCATTTAGTGGCTCTGGGCCTGTATTCACTAAAATTCAGAGGAATGAGAGGTGACCTCATTGAACTTATCGCATGGTGAAAGGCCTTGATAGAGTGGATGTGGAGAGGATGTTTCCTGTGGTGGGAGAGTCTAAGACCAGAGGACACAGCCTCAGAATATAGGGCATCCTTTTTAAATGGAAATGAGGAGGAATTTCTTTAGCCAGAGAGTGGTGAATCCGTGGAATTCTTTGCCACAGGCAGCTGTGGAGGCTAAGTATTTATGTATTTTTAAGGCAGAGAATCTTCACTGGTCAAGACATGAAGGGATACGAGGAGAAGGCAGGAGACTGGAGCTGACAGGAAAATTAAATCAGCCAGGATGAATTGGTGGAGCAGATTCAATGTGCCAAAAGGCCTATTCTGCTCCTATATCTTATAGTCTTATGGTTTTATATCACCGGCATATGTCGAGAATTTTGCTGTTTTGAGGAAGCAGTACATTGCAGTACATATTAATAAAAAAATATAAATTGCAAGAAAAACAATACTGTTCAAAATTCTTAGACACACAAACAAAATCTGTAAAGTGAAGATGTTTTCAAAAATAATAGTTTCTAAACATCAAAAAATTATAAAGGGCAGTAAACAGTAAAAGAAAAGCTAAATGAAATCAACATTCAGTGTGATCACCCTTTGCCTTCAAAACTTCATCAATTCTCTTAGGCACACTGTCATGCAGGTTTATAAGAAAATCAGCTAGTAGGTTGCTCCAAGCATCTTGGAAGACTTGCCACAGTTCTTCTGCAGGCGTTCGCTATCTATCTTCCTTATGCCTCTCCAGGTAATTCCAGACAGCTTCGATAACGTTGAGATCGGGGCTCTGAGGAGGCCATACCACAAGTTGCAGAACCCGTCCTTCTTATTACAGAAGTTAGTCCTTTGTGACCTTGGCTGTGTGTTTGATGTCATGGTGCTGCTGCAGAATGAAGTTGGGAATGATCAGATGCCTCCCTGATAGTACTGTGTGATGGATGAGAACCTACTTGTATTTCTCAGCACTGAGGATTCCATTAATTCTGACCAAATCACCAGACAACCACCGCCGTGCTTCACTGTTGACTGCAGACACTCATCCATGTAGTGCTCTCCAGCTCTTCTATGGACAAACTTCCTCCTGTTTGAGCCAAAAATTTCAAACTTTGACTTGTCAGTTCAGAGCACTTGCTCCTATTGTTCAGCACCCCAGCCCTTGTGTTTTGATTCCACTTCGGAGGAATGGCTTTTTGGCAGTAACTCTTCCATGAAGACCACTTCTCTCAAGACCTTTCCAGACCATAGAGGAGTGTACTTGTGTTTCTCTGGCTTCTATCATTTTCAGAGCTAATAGTAGTGCTGCATTTCTTCCGACGTAGAAGGAACATCAGTTTCGTGTACCTTTCAGCACTCGGTTTCTGTGGCTGACTCCTGCATTTCTGGTCTTGAACCTTGCCTGTTTGCTTGTGCTTCTTCAGAAGAGCTTGGACAGCACAATTCAAAATTCCTGTCTGCTGCAAAATTTCTGCTTGGCAGAGACCTTGTTAGAAACATAGAAAACCTACAGCACAATACAGGGGCTTCAGCCCACAAAGTTGTGCCGAATGTGTCCCAACCTTAGAAATTACTAGCCTTACCCATAGTCCTGTATTTTTCCAAGGTCCATGTACCTATCCAAAAGCCTCTTAAAAGACCCTATCGCATCCACCTCCACCACCGTTGCTGGCAACCCATTCCATGCACTCACCGCTCTCTGAGTAAAAAACTTACCCCTGACATCTCCTCTGTACCTGCTCCCCAGCACCTTAAACCTGTGTCCTCTTGTGGCATCCATTTCAGCCCTGAGAAAAAGCCTCTGATCAATGCCTCCCATCATCTTATACACCTCTATCAGGTCACCCCTCATCCTCCGTCGCTCCAAGTAGAAAAGGCCAAGTTCACTCAACCTATTCTCATAAGGAATGCTCCCCAGTCCAGGCAACATCCTTGTAAATCTCCTCGGCACCCTTTCTATGGCTTTCACATCCTTCCTGTAGTGAGGCGACCAGAACTGAGCACAGTACTCCAAGTGGGGTCTGACCAGGGTCCTATATAGCTGCAACATTACCTCTCGGCTCCTAAATTCAATTCCACGATTGATGAAGGCCAATACACCGTATGCCTTCTTAACCACTGAGTCAACCCGCACAGCTACTTTGAGTGTCCTATGGACTCGAACCCCAAGATCCCTCTGATCCTTCACACTGCCAAGAGTCTTGCCATTAATACTATATTCTGCCATCATATTTGACCTACCAAAATGAACCACTTCATACTTATCTGGGTTGAACTCCAACTGCCTCTTCTCAGCCCAGTTTTGCATCCTATCAATGTCCCGCTGTAACCTCTGACAGCCCTCCACACTATCCACAACACTTCCAACCTTTGTGTCATCAGCAAACTTGGTAACCCATCCCTCCACTTCTTCATCCAGGTCATTTATAAAAATCACAAAGAGTAAGGGTCCCAGAACAGATCCCTGAGGCACATCACTGGTCACCGACCTCCATGCAGAATATGACCCCTCTACAACCTCTCTTTGCCTTCTGTGGGCAAGCCAGTTCTGGATCCACAATGTCCCCTTGGATCCCAGGCCTCCTTACTTTCTCAATAAGCCTTGCATGGGGTACCTTATCAAATGCCTTGCTGAAATCCATACACACTACATCTACTGCTCTTCCCTCATCAATGTGTTTAGTCACATCCTCAAAAAATTCAATCAGGCTTGTAAGGCATGACCTGCCCTTGACAAAGCCTTGACTATTCCTAATCATATTATGCTTCTCCAAATGTTCATAAATCCTGCCTCTCAGGATCTTCTCCATCAACTTACCAACCACTGAGGTAAGACTCACTGGTCTATAATTTCCTGGGCTATCTCTACTCCCTTTCTTGAATAAAGGAACAACACCCGCAACCCTCCAATCCTCCAGAACCTCTTCCGTCCCCATCGATGATGCAAAGATCATCACCAGAGGCTCAGCAATCTCCTCCCTCGCCTCCCACACAGTAGCCTGGGGTACATATCATCCGATTCTGACCACTTATCCATTTTGATACTTTCCAAAAGCTCCAGCACATCCTCTTTCTTAATATCTACATGCTCAATCTTTTCAGTCTGCTGCAATCATCACTACAATCACCAATATCCTTTTCCATAGTGAATACTGAAGTAAAGAATTCATTAAGTACCTCTGTTATTTCCTCTGGTTCCACACACACTTTCCCACTGCCACAATTGATAGGTCCTATTCTTTCATGTCTTGTCCTCTTGCTCTTCACATACTTGTTGATGCAGTATGACCTTGTGCCTTGTTGCTAAGCTCACTCTTGCCATGGTGTAAAAATTGTTGATTTGAAGGTTAAACTGTCACACCTCCCACACCCTCACATTTTAGTTTGGTTGTCCTTTGTCCAGTTTGATTCCTTCTACAGTTTAGTTCATTCAGCTCATTGTGTCATTAGCTTCCTGTTTGCTGTCTTTGTTTAATCATGCACTAGGTTGTATACCTACAAAGATATCACATTTTTATTTGAAAAGTGGTCTATTACTTATATGTAGCTTTCTTTAATGAAATACAAAAACTTCTCTGTAACATTTTTTTTTGGAAAATGAATGTTTGGAAATGGGTTGAATAATGGCAGATGGAATTTAATACAGATAAGTGTGAAGTGTTGCACTTTGGGAGGACCAACCAGGATAGGACTTGCATGGTGAGCAGTTGGGGACTGAGGAGTGCAGTAGAACAGTGGGATCTCGGAATACAGACCTATAATTCCTTGGAAGTGAACGTTCGGAAGTCCTAAAAATTTAAATTAAATAGGCAGTGGAAAAACAGAAAAAATAGTGAGGTAGTGTTCATAGGTTCATTATCCAAGCAGAGTTCTGATGGCAGAGTGGAAGCTGTTCTTGAAATGTTGAGTGTGTCTTCAGGCTCTGGTAGCAATGAGAAGAGGGCATGCCTCGGGTGATCAGGGTCGCTTCTGAATGTGTCTTTAATGTCAGTGAGGCTAATGCCCATGATGGAGCAGCTTATCAATATATCCCTCCCTGATATCAACATCATCCACGTCCTTCTTCTTGGTGAATAATGATGAAAAGTACTCATTTAGACTCATTTAAGTTCTCTTTCCTTGAGTGGACCATGCCTTGCCCCAGCTACCCTCTTGCTTCTAACAAAAAGTCTAATTCTTCCTACTCATGAAATCTGTTGGAACTCAGATAAAAAGCAGATACAATAGGTAAAGACTCTTAGATAGAAAACTGGAGGCCTATGTGGGAGGGAAGGGACAGATTAATTGAACTGAATTGAATTGCATTTATTTCTCACATCCTTCACATACATGAGGAATAAAAATCTTTATGTTACATCTCCATCTAAATGTGCAATGTGTAACCATAGTAATTTATAATAAATAGAACAGTCAATGTATATAAAGTACACTCAAATCAGCATGAGTTAATCAGTCTGATGGCCTGGTGGAAGAAGCTGTCCCGGAGTTGGTCCTGGCTTTTATGCTGCAGTACCGTTTCCCGGATGGTAGCAGCTGGAATAGATTGTTGTTGGGATCACTTCAGTCCCCAATGATCCTACGGGCCCTTTTTACACACCTGTCCTTGCAAATGTCCTGAATCATAGGAAGTTCACAACTACAGATGCACTGGGCTGTCTGCATCACTCTCTGCACAGTCCTGTGATTAAGGAAGGTACAGTTCCCATACCAGGCAGTGATGTCGCCAGTCAGGATGCTCTCAAATGTGCCCTTGTATAAAGTTCTTAGGATTTGGGGGCCCATACCAAACTTCCTCAACCGTCTGAGGTGAAAGAGGCGATATTGTGCCTTCTTCACCACACAGCTGGTGTGCACAGACCATGTGAGATCCTCAGTGATGTGGATGCCGAGGAACTTAAAGCTGTTTACCCTCTCAACCCCAGATCCATTGATGTCAATAAGGGTTAGCCTGTCTCCATTCCGCCTGTAATCCACAACCAGCTCCTTTGTTTTTGCGACTTTTAGGGAGAGGTTGGCAAATTTAATTAGCAGATTAGACCTGTGAGTGGCAACAGTCGTGTACAGGGAGTAAAGGAGGGGACTCAGTACATAGCCATGAGGGGCTCCTATATTGAGAGTCAGAGGGGTGGCGATGAGGGAGCCCATTCTTACCACATGCTGGTGATCTGACATGAAGTCCAGGATCCAGCTACATGAGGCAGGGTCAAGGCCAAGGTCACTGAGCTTCTTGTCGAGCCTGGATGGAACTACAGTGTGGAATGCTGAACTGTATTCCAAGAACAGCATTCTCACATAAGGACGTTACGTAGAGCAGTGGCTATTGCGTCATCTGTCGATTGGTTATGTCGGTAAGCGAATTGTAAGGGGTCCAGTTTGGGTGGCAGCAAGCTGCAGATGTAATCCTTGACCTTAATCTTAGAGTAGGTTGAAAGGTCAGCACAACATCATGGGCCAACGAACCTGTACTGTGTTCTGTTATTCCACTATATGTTTCATCTTCTTTTTCAATTTACTCCTGGTCATTTAACTTTGCAGTCCAGAAATCTGGCAGTATCAACCAAACTTTATCATACCAGTTTCACATCATATATAATTTTATGCATCAACATAAACACCCATACACAGCAATTATAGCAATTACAGAGTTCCCCACAAGAAACAAAAACATCTGTGGATTCAAGGACTGTGTCAACTATCAGGAGTTTGTTCACATTTGAAGAAATCCTTTCACTTACTGTTGGAGATCCATGACTCCTAAAATACTGCTAACAGAAAGACAAGAACCAGACTTGCACCTCAGATAAGGTCCCATGGCTTACCATGTTATTTATAGACATGCAAAGAAAAACGTGTCAGTGCACTGACGTTGTTGTGGGATGTGCTGTGTTTCAACTGCAACAGCTTAAGCAGCAACCAGCAACACGTCCACATTGTTTCTTAAGCAATACTAAATTGCTCAATTGGAACAAATACTCAAGCTTCAGTTATTTGAACTCATCCATTCATCTCACCCTTTGCAGCTGTAAGTAAAGCAAGTTTAAAAGTGGATCTGAGGGGAAACCCTTTTTTAAATTACAGAGTGGCTGATATTCAGAATGTAATCCCAAAGTTGGTGGTGAAATCAGATACAATCTCTCTGATAGATTAGCTCTACTTGTCATATGTACATTGAAACCATACAGTAAAATGTGTCATTTGTGTCAACTCAAATCAGCAAGGCTTGTGCTGGACAGCCCATAAGTCCCACCATGCTACCCACAACTAACTAACCCTAACCTTTGGAAAGTGGGAAGAAACCAGTATACCTGGAGGAAACCCACCATGTCACAGGGAGAATGTACCAAACTCATTTCAGACAGTGGAAAGGATTGAAACACAAACTTACAGCTGGCACTATAAAGCACTGCACTAACTACTATGCTTCCGTGCTGCCCTAAGAGACAGTCACTTACACAGGCAAGGCATAGAAGGACCAAGGATCAATATAGGCAATGGCAATAGTGTAGAGGGACAGATAGGTCAGCATGTATGTTGAAGGCTGAAAAGCCATTTCTATTCTGTGATTATTCTGACAACTGGTGCTTATGGTCAAGTGACAGGAACTTCTCTTGTACAGATTCTGTTGATTGAGATGATTTTCATTTTAGATTGTGTGATACCATGAGGATGGAGGGAGAAGGTCCTGTCACTGTCTGTCTTTCTTAAGATGAGAATAGAAAGCCTTAAGGGGGCCTGAGAAGCAGGCTTTTCCACAGAGGGTGGTGGGCAAATGGAACGAGATATAGTGGAAGCAGATGGACACAACCACAACATTTCATAGACATTTAGACAGGCATCTGGACAGGAATGGCTTGGAGGGATATTCACCAATGCAAGCAAATGGTGGGTACCTTGGTCAGCATGGATGAGTTGGGTTGAAGTCTCTGTTTCCATAACAGAACTTAACAAGGTTAATGACTGACTCTAGAATAAGGGTATTGAGGCCTAGGTTTTGGGAGCTTATTGATGTGTTTAGGGGAAGATGGTACTGAAAGCCGAACTGCAGTTGATAAAGAGTATCCTAATGTATGCATATTCACTGTCCAGATGTTCCAGTACTTTTACTTTACTGAAACTGAACATTTTTCTCCTCCCTCTAATCAACCACAAGGCAATCGTAATAACTTCTGCAAATGTTTTTATCATATGTAATAACATCTAATCTCAAATCATTTATGTTATTTTTCTTCTACAAGCATTGAACTTTGGTTGGAATCTCACTCCAGTCACAGCCTTCTCTTCCTGCTACAGAACAAATTGTGGATTTAAATATGAATCTTACTTGGATCCTGCAGAAATTTTGTTGGCCAAGTGGGACCATATAAAAAGACTTGCTGAAATTTATGTAGATTACCCTCATCCATCCTCCTTGGCATGTACCTACGGCTTGTAATTACACTGTAAATAGTCAAAGAACACTACATCACAGAAACAGGCCCTTTGGCCCATCTAGTGCATGCTCAACTGTTATTCTGCCTAGTTCCATCAACAGGCACCTGGATTATAACCCTCCATGTCCCTTCCATCCATGTTCGCTTAAATGCTGAAATTGAACCCGCAGCCATCATTTCCGCCAGTAGCTCTTTTCACACACACCCTCAGGTTCCCTTCAAACATTTCGCCTTTTGTCCTCAAACAATGACTTCTAATTTTAGTCTCACTCAGCCTCATGGTAAAAGCCTGCTTGCATTTATCCTATCTATAACCTTAATTTAGTATACCTCTATAAAATTTTCCCTCATTCTCCTACACTGCAGGGAATAAAATCCTAGCCTATTTAATCTTTCCCTATAACTCAGGTCCTCAAGTCCTGGCAACATCCTCGTAAATTTTCTCTGCACTTTTTCCAATCATATTGGCATCTTTACTGTAGGTTGGTGACCAAAACTGCACACGATATTCCAAATTATGCCTATCATATATGCCAAAAGCTTTCTTTATGATCCTATCTACCAGTTACACCACTTTCAAGGAATTTTGGGTCAATATTCCCAGATCCCTCTGCTCTACCAAATGCATTCCCTAGTGCTCACCGTGCAAGTCCTATCCTGGTCAGTCTACCCAATGTGCAACACTTCACACTTAACTGCATTAAATCCCATCTGCCATTTTTCAACTCATTTTTCCAGTTGGTCCAAATCTTGTTGCGAGCCTTGATAGCTTTCTTCATCCAGGTTAACTATCTCAATGATAATGTTGCCGAATGGATCAGCAAATTTGCAGATCAGTTTACTACATTATCATCCAGATTGTTAATATAGATGGCAAACAACAATGGACCCAGCACCAATTGCAGCGGTACTCCACTAGTCAAAGGCCTCAAGTCAGAAAGGCAACCATCTACTACTACTCTCTGGCTTCTCCTGTGAAGCCAATGTCGAACCCAATTTATACCTCATCCTGAATGCAGAGCGACTGAACCTTCTCGACCAACCTTCCCCCCCCCCCCTTCTATATGGCAGTACTATATCACTCGTAACCAAAAATAATTTTAAAACGCTTATTAGAGTATTTGCAGTTTTCTCCCCTGCTTCTTTTAATATCCCAGGATATACTTCATCTAGGCCTGCTGATGAAAGTTCCTTCATTAGCATCCGTTCATTGTTTCACACACTTTGTCCTTAAATACATTAGGGTGTCTTATTTTGTAAAGACAATTGCAGAGTATTCATAACACAGTGCAATGTTCAAAGTGCAAATGAGTCAGGGAATTTAAAAATCAAAGAAAAAAATCAGAAATATTAAACAAATTACTATCTGTATTTATGAAGTTACCAGACTGTCAAAGAACACATCTCCATAGGTGGTCATCTCCCACCCTTACCTAGTCTCCCTACAAGACAACTCCATTTATTTAAAACTTCTTGACCCTTATCTACTTCCTCAGTACATGACCCTTCTAGTCACTGACACAATCTAGTTCAAGTTTAATTGTCATTCAACCAAACATTGTATACAGCCAAACAGAACACTGTACCCAACGGTCACACACAGCACATATAACACATAATTACAATAGCAGAAGAAGTCACAAAAAACCAAAAAACATATATGTAGTCCAAGTCCCTGAGTGTCATAGCTTGTAGACTGATGGTGCAGCAGTTTCTCATCACATGCTAGTGTAGCTGCAGATGAACACAGTCCAATTCAACTTCCACCAAGCAAACACTGGAGGGGCCAACCCCTAACCTAGCACTGATTCCAGCTCTCTCCTACACCAGCTCCAGCATCTCCTTCCCTGAACAGCTGCAACAGGTGACCCTGCAGCATGAGGGCCTAGTCCGCACAACAACCAAGGCCACGCAGCACCCCCGCCGACGGTCTTTACAATCAACTAATGAACAGTATTTGACATTACCAATGCCCAACAGGGTCTTGCGATCTCAAGAAAATTATCATTTAGCTGGTTATATCTATTGAACTAAAATAAATCTCTTTAATAACATCATTGAACCGTGGTGGAGTGGGCAGCGCTATAAATGCTTGGAATCAGCATCGACTTTTATCATAGGAATCAAGCTGGACGTGAACTTAATTTTAATTTTAGTAACTCATCTTAATATGCATGGGAAAGGTTGATGGAGCAGTATGGAAGATACTTCATCCATGCTTCAGCTATTTAAGCACAACAACCAAGGCCACGCAGCACCCCCGCCAACGGTCTTTACAATCAACTAATGAACAGTATTTGACATTACCAATGCCCAACAGGGTCTTGCAATCTCAAGAAAATGATCATTTTGCTGATAACATCTATTGAACAAAAATAGTCCAAAATAGTCTATGGCAGTGCCTCACTTGGATGAGTCCAAAAATTCATTTTTGATAAGTTTAAAAATAGCCCAGGAAATGTTTCTAAAGTTTAATGTAATTTAAGTGGAATGATAATCAGAAGCAGTGTGCTTTTGTTTGAACATTGGAATCATGATTTATTATACAAAGTGAATGAATGCAGATGAATGCACCAGCACTTGCACTGACCAGAGGAAATAATCAATAGTGCTGTGATAATCAGATTTCACTGAGAAACACAGCTGGATCAACTCACTTCCGTTTTCATTTTTCTTATTTACTCTGCAGAAACTATAGTTCTGACTGTACCAACTCACAACTGTGGAAACAAAAATTCTGGAAACCAGAATATTCCTGCTAGGGCTTCTACCAAATATTAGTTTTGTGGAGGGGACTCGATGGACCGAATGACCTAATTCTGCTCCTACTTCATATGGTCCAATACCCCAACCCCGTGAACCTTTACAGAAAAACATTTTGCAAGATGTATTACCAAGAGCTTTTCTCAAAATCCTGGCTTACATCATTTCTGAATTCTTCTCTCATCTACTTAGCAGGTACTTTTGCAAAAACTATTAGATTAGTTAATAATCCCGTCACCCTACCAGGGATAGGGTTCCTCTTTTCCTCACCTACCACCCAACCAGCCTTCAGGTCCAGAACATAATTCTCCAGACATTCTGCCATCTTCAATGGGATCCCACCACCAAACACATCTTTCCCTCCTCCTCTTCCCCCCAACTTTTGGCTTTCCGCAGGGATCGCTCATTATGTGATTCCCTTGTCCATTCGTCCCTCCCCCACTGATCTCCCTCCTGACACTTATCCTTGAAAGCAGAATAACTGCTACTCCTGCCCCTACACCTCCTCCCTCACTACCATTTAGGGCCCCAAACAGTCCTTCCAGGTGAGGCGACACTGCAGCTGTGAGTCTGTTGGAGTCACATACTGTGTCTGGTGCTTCTGGTATAGCCTCTTGATTGGGAAACAGCTTTGCCAAGCATCTATGCTCTGTCCACCAGAAGAAGTGGGATTTCCTAGCGGTCATCCATTCCCATTCCAATATGTCAATCCATGGCCTTCTCTACTGTCGTAATGAGGCCACATTAGGTTGGAGGAACAGCACCTTATATTCCACCTGGGTAGCCTCCAACCTGCAGGCATGAACATCGATTTCTCGAGCTTCTGGTAATATCACACCACCCATCCCCACCAGTCCCCATCCCCTTTTCCCTCTCTCATCTTATTTCCTTGACTGCCCATGTCCTCCCTCTGGTGTTCCTCCCCCTTTTTCTTTCTTCCATGGCCTTCTGCCCTCTCCTATTAGATTCCTCCTTCTCCAGCCCTGTATCTCTTTCACCAATTAACTTCCCAGCTCTTTACTTCACCCCTTCCCCCAAATCTACTCATCCTTTTCTCTCCAGTCCTGCTGTTTACTCTTTTCCATGGATGCTGCCTGGCCAGCTGAGTTCCTCAAGCATTTTGCGTGTTGCTTGGATTTCTGGCATCTGCGGATTTTCTCTTGTTTGAGATTAGTTAAATATGATTTCTCTTTCACAAAAATGAATTGAGCCTGCCTAATTATATTATGAATTAAGAGGGAAATAAAGAATTGACATTTCAGCACATTAGGCACCATCTATGAAGGGAAATAAAGAGTCGATATTTCGGGTCAAAGCCCTTCATCAGGACCAAAGAGCACATTTTTATGCTGCATATCTTGATGAAGACATCAACTTAAGAGTCATGGATGACTACAGCATAGAAACAGGCTCTTCAGCCCATCTTGTCCAAGTCAGACTATTAATCTGCCTAGTCCCATCAGTCTGCACCCAAACAACAGCCCTCCATTCCTCTCCCATCCATGTACCTATCCAAATGTATTTTGTGTTATTTATTTAATTGGGTTCTCTTTATCTAGTTTCAGGACTTTTGTGAAGACTTGATCTCATTTTAGGTCATATTTACACAGAAATAGGAAAAATTCTACAGGGTTCACAAACTTTCTAGCACCACTGTATATCTCCATCAGGAGGGTCTTAAAGCTGTCTACTTCTTTCTGGACAACAGACCCAACCAGTTCTCCTCCCTCACCACTCTCCTTTGTCTGGCAGAATTGGTTCCCCCCCCCACCCCCCAACAATTTCTCCTTCAGCCTATCCCACTTCCTTCAAACCCAAGGTGTAGCTTTGGGTCCAAGGTGTTGCACGGGTCCTAACTATGCCTGCCTTTTTGTCAGATATGTGGAACAGTCTATGTTCCAAACCTACACTGGCATCGTTCCACAACTCTTCCTACATTACACTGATGACTGCATTGGTGCTGCTTCCTGCACCCATGATGAGCTCATCAATTTCATCAACTTTGCCTCCAACTTCCAGCGTGCCCTCAAGTTTACTTGGTCCATTTCATTCTCTCTGTCTCCATATCTGGCGACAGTATACCTACTGACATCTTTTATAAACCTACTGACTCTCAAAGGTATCTTGAGTATACCTCTTCCAATCCTTTTACTTGTAAAAATGCCATTCTCTTTTCTCAATTCCTCCGGCTCCGCTGCATCTCAGAATTAGGCATTTCATTCTAGAACAACTGAGATGTCCTCCTCCTTCAAAGGGGCTTTCCCTCCTCCACCATCAATGCTGCCCTCACTTGCTTCTCTTTCATTTCACTCACATCTGCCCTCACACCAATCTCCCGCCACCACACCAGGGATAGGGTTCCTCTTGTCCTCACCTACCACCCCACAAGCCTCTGCATTTAGCACATAATTCTCTGTTGAGATGGATGTTAATGTGAAAATTAGAAACTTGGCACAATTTGACCACAATCCTCACACTCACCTGGCAGTTTCTGTCTTGTTCTGCATATATACATTTTCTCAAAATCAACAGTATTGGAAATAAAGGGAACCAAACAATTCAGAGAAGTTAAGCATGATGGCAAGCAAGTCACTGAAGCCTATCGAAAGGTGAAAGGCCTCTAAAGAGTAAATGTGGAGAGAACGTGGTGGGAGAGTCTAAGACCAGAGGACACAGCCTCAGAATAGAAGGGTGTCCTTTTAGAACGGAATGGAGAAGGAATTTCTTTAGCCTATACGTGGAGGCCAAGCCTTTATGTATATATAGACCATAAGTCATAGGAGCAGATTTAGGCTATTTGGCGCATTAAATCCATTCTGTCATTTAATTATGGTTCATCCCTTTTATCCCTCCTCAACCTCATATCCCAGCCTGCTCCCTGTAACCTTTGATGCTGTGTCCAATCAAGATTCTATCAATCTTGCCTTAAATACACACAACGACCTGGCATCCACAGCTGCATGTAGCAACAAATTCCACAAATTCACCCCCCTCTGGCTGAAGAAATTTTCCTGCATCTCTGTTTTAAATGTAAGCCCCTCTATCCTGAGGTGGAACCCTCTTGTCCTAGACTCCCCCTCCATGGGAAACAGTCTTACCACATCTACTCTGTCTAGACCTTTCAACATTTCAAAGGTTTCAATGAGATCCCCCCTTATAAGACAAAGAAAAATCCTTCTAAATTCTAACAAGTACAGACCCAGAGCCATCAAACGTTCCTCGTATGATAAACCTTTCATTCCTGGAATCATCCTAGTGAACTGCCTCTGGACCTTCTCCATTGCCAGCACATCTTTTCTTAGGTGAGGAACCCAAAACTGTTCACAATACTCAAGGCAAGGCCTTACTAGTGCCTATAAAGCCTTAGCATTACATCCCAGCACTTGTATTCAAGACCTCTTGAAATGAATGCTAACATTGGATTTGTCTTCCTCACCACCAACTCTACCTGCAAGCTAACCTTTAGGGTGTTCTGCACAAGGATCCCCACGTCCATTTGCATTGCAGATTTTTGGACCTTTTCCCCGTTTAGAAAACAGTCTGAATTCCCCCACTTGAATTCCCCCCATTGTTCTAAACTCCAGCGATTACAGCCTCAGAGCCTTCAAATGCTCATAATGTTAACTCTTTCATTCAAAGAATGATTCCCGTGAACCTCCTTTGGACCCTCATCAATGCCAGCACATCTTTTCATAGATAAGGGAGCTAAATTTCTTCACAGTGCTCCAAGTGCAGACTGAACAGGGTCTTGTGAAGCCTCAACATCTCACGTTCTTGCTCTATATTCTTGTCCTCTCTCGAAAAGAGTGCTAACGTTGCATCTTACCTCTGACTCAGTCTGCAAGATAACCTTTAAGGGAATCCTGCACAAGGACCTCTAAGTTTTGAATTTTCTCCATTTAGAAAATAGTTTATGCCTTTATTCCTTCTACCAAAGTGCATGACCGTACACTTCCCTACACTATATTCCATATGTCACTTCCTTGCCCACTGTCCCAATCCAAGTCCTTCTTCACACTACCTTCTTCCTCAACACTACTTGTCCCTCCACCTATCTTCATATTGCCTGGAAACTTGGGTACAAAGCCATCAATTCCATCATCCAAATCATTGACATGTTATTTAAAAGTGGTCCCAACATCGATCCCTGCAGAACACCACTTGTCACTGTCACACAACAGAATAGGCTCCCTTTATTCATCCTCCTTGCTTCCTGCCAGTCAGCCAATCTTCTATCTACGCTCGTATCTTTCCTGTAATACAATGGCTCTTATCTTGTTAAGCAGCCTCGTGTGTAACACCTTGTCAAAGGCCTTATGAAAATCCATGTAAACAGCATCCACTGACTCGCCTTTGTCTATCCTGCCGGTTATTTCCTCAAAGAATTCCAATCCATGCTGACTTTGGCATACTTTATCATGTGCTTCCAAGTACCCTGAAATGTCATCTTTAATAACAGGCTGGAACATCTTCCCAACCACTGAAGTCAGGCTAACTGGCCCACAATTTCCTTTTTCTGCCTATGAAGTCTTGGAAATGCAAAAGGGAATCTGAACACTCTAAGGAAACTCAGGGAGACTGTACCTAATACAGCTAATAACAGAAGTCAGGTTGCTGGAGCAGTGAGATAGAAACTTCACTTAACCACAGTATCTTTTATTTAAAGATGAAAATGGATTTCAACATTGCAACCAGAGTTTGCCTGGAGAGAAGCTGGAAGCACATAGGGAGAGTGGAAAAGAAATTAACCATTACACACAAGGACACAAGCTTTTAAAAATTTGGATAAGTACATTGATGGGAGGGATATGGAGGGCGATGATCCAGGTGTATGTTGATGGAACAGTTCTGCACAGACTAGATGGGCCAAAGGGCCTGTTTCTGTGCTGTGGTGTCCTTTGACAATTGTGTTTACTGCTGCATTTGCTGACAATTATTGGCAGGTGACCCAAATGTGTGGTATGTGAGAATACATAGATCACAAATCTTGAAACTAAACTGCTTTCTGATGTGTCTCAGAGCCCTAACATAAAATGACAACCGATGGGTTCAAAAGCTAGCCATATACTTCAATTACCATTTCTAAATTTAAATTACTGAGCAGTTTTTCCAGTGGATCTTGCTAAACAAAATTAACTGAACAAATGAAGCACAATATCCAAGATGGAAAAGTGGGTCCATAAGCAACATTCATTCATAAATCCAAAGTTAAAAGTAAATTTAATATCAAAGTACATATAAGTCGCTATATACAACCCTGAGATTCATTTCCTTGCAGGTATACACAATAAATCGAAGAAACACAATAGAATTAATGAAAGACCACGCCCAACAGAATGCACAAGCAGCCAATATGCAAAAGACAATAAACTCTGCAAATATAAAAGAAAAATAATAATAATAAATAAATAAGCAACAAATATGGAGATTGTGAGACGAAGAGTCCTTAAAAGTGAGCTGATAGGATATGGGAACATTTCGATGATGACGCGAGTGAAGTTGAGTGAATTTATCCCCTTTGGTTCAAGAGCCTGATGGTCAAGGGGTAGTAACTGTTCCTGAACTTGGTGGAGTGAGCCCTCAGGCTCCTGCACTATATTTTGATGGCAACAGTAAGAAGAAACCATGTCCTGGGTGGTGGGGGTCCCTGATAATGGATGCTGCTTTCCTGTGATAACTCTCATATCCATAGAAGTTAGTCAAAGTTTTAGATGTCATACCAAATCTTCACAAATTCCTAAAGAAGTAGAGATGCTGCCGTGTTTTCTTTGTCATTGCACTTACATGCTGGGCCCAGGACAGATCCACTGAAATTTTAACACTGAGGAATGTGAAGTTGCTTACTCTCTCCACCTCTGATCCCCCAATGAGAACTGGCTCATGGACTTCTGGTTTCCACCTCCTGAAGTCAATAATCAGCTTCATGGTCTTGCTGACATGGGAGTGAGAGGCTGTTGTTGTGGCGCTACTCAGCTAGATTTTCAATCTCCTTCCTATATGCTGATTCGTCACCACCACTTTGATGTTAGGCAATTATTATTATTAGAGCACATAGGTGTAGAGTGATAATACTATAAAAAATGGACCTTTGTGACTTAGGGAGAAACTGACTTCTGCAACCTCTCCAAAGCTTTTACATCCTTCCTATAGTGTGGCAACCAGAACTATACACAATACTCCAAATGTGGCCCGAAGTTTTATATAGCTGCAACAAGACTTGCCAACATTTATACTCAACACCCTAAACAGATGAAGTATGCTGTACACCTTCTCTATCACCTTATCCACTCGTGCACCCCAAGATCAGGTTTCATCAGTGTTCTGAAGGTTCCTGCCATTTACTGCCTACTTGCCCCTTATATCTGATCTCCCACACTAGTTCACAACTCACGCTTTATATCCACGCAGACACGAGAAAACGTACAAACTCCTTATAGACAGCACCAAGATTGAACTTCCAAGCGCCCTGAGCATTAATAGTGTTGCACTAACTGCTATGCTACCATGGTGACCCCAAAAAATGTGGTTTAAAGGTTAACCTGTATGTCTTTAGAATGTGGACGGAAATTGAGCACCTGGAGGAAACTGAACCAAACACGGGGAGAATGTACAAACTCCTTACAGACAATGATGGGAATCAATTGGAGGCACTATAAAGTGTTACACTAACCAGTACACAGACTTGCTGCCTGACACTTTCTGGATTAAACTCCATCTGCTACTTCTCTACCACATTTCCAATTGCTCTATATTCTGCCAAATCCTTTGGCAACCTTCCTCATTATCCACAATTCTGCAGCCCATCTACATTTTTATCCAAATCATAACTGGAGACATAACCCTCAGGAAAGTACTGAGGAAAGGTACTTCAGAAAAAGCTGAAGCTTTAGCTGTTGTGTCTGTTGCAAACAGTCAACTACCCAATCCAGAAAATTGGCTAATAAAGCCCTGATCATAAAAAGCAGAAGAAATGCATTTATGGTATTGGACCCCTCAGAGAAAAGACAGGAGGTTTTGACAACAGTGCCTTTCAAGCTGTCCTTCCTCACCAATATCCTGCTTACTACTACCTAGTTTACAATTTCTCCAGGAATCCCCAGTACATTATACATTATCACAATATTAGACCAATTACAGGCAGTCAATCATTCCAGCCCATTCTCCTCAGGGCATTGACCATAAACCAACCATTTTGATCTGCCTTATCAATGACCTTTCTTCCATCATTTGGTCAGAAATACAGACTTTGCTGCTGGAAGTACAGTGCTCAATTCCACCTACTGCTCCTCAACAAAATGACTCAGCCCAGAGCTGCATGAGGCAAGACTCAGGTAACATTCAATAATGGCTGATAACAGGCAGTAACATTACACCACTGAAGTGCCAGCAATGATATTCAACAAGGTCAATCACCACCTACTCTTTCTATTCAATGGCAATTAAATTGCCAAAAACCCCAGCAATTCCCCATGTCCTAACTACCAAAAGAACTCACTGGCCCCCTACGGTAACGTAGCCTGCAGATATTTGCAATTAGCTACTCCAACATCTCCCAAACCTATGATTTCTAACACTAAAGGACAGGAGATACACTGGAACACCACCACCTGCAGGTTCTTTTCAAGATGCATGTCATTGTCAACTGGAAATACACTCAATTTATTAGGTACACTTTGCACCTGCTTGTTAATGTAAATATCTAATCAGCCAAACATGTGGCAGCAACTCAATTGATAAAAGCATGCAGCCAGGGTCAAGAGGTTTGGTGGCTGTTCAGACCAAACATCAGAATGGGGAACAAATATGATCCAAGTGACTATGACCATGGAATTGTTAGTACCAGATGAGGTGGTTTGAGTATCTCAGAAAGTGATCTCCTAGGACTTTCACACACAACAGTTGAGTTTACAGAGAATGGTGTAAAAAACAAAACATCTAGTGAGTGGCAGTTCCGTGGACGAAAATGCTTTGTTAATGCAACAGGTCGAGGAGAATGGCCAACACAAGGAAATCTGCAGATGCTGGAAATTCAAACAACACACACTTCGCCAAGATGAAGGGTCTCGGCCTGAAACGTCGCTAGTGCTTCTCCTTATAGATGCTGCCTAGCCTGCTGTGTTCCACCAGCATTTTGTGTGTGTTGTTCGAGGAGAATGGCCAGACTGGTTCAAGTTGACAGGAAGGTCAGAGTAACTCAAATAACCATGCATTATAACATAGTGCGCAGAAGAGTATGTCTGAATCATTGAACCTTGAAATGGATGGGCTACAGCACCAAAAGACCACACCAGATTCCATTCTTATACAAGAGTGTAAATCCGCCAAGGGGCTAAATGGTTGAATGTCCTTTTCAACGGTAATTTGGGAGCATTTTCACCAACGTCTTCAAGGCATTTAAGAAGTAACAGTGGATTATATTTTTGTTAACAATGGCCAAATATATTTTTAAAAAATTCTGAGTAGGTGAACAGAGTTAACAGATTAAGATTAGTGGCTCATGTCCAGCTTCATCCACTACTACCATCTAAGATCTTTTAAGATGGTAAGACCATAAGATGGTACATGGAGCTTAGAGTGCTATGTGGTAGGGAAATTCTAGGCAGCTTTAGAGTAAGCTACATGGTCGGCACAAAATTGTGGGCTGAAGGGCCTGTAATGTGCTGCAGATTTTCTATGTTTACATGTTTCTATAAGACATAGGAGCAGAATCAGGCCATTCAGCCCATCGAGTCGGCTCCAGAATCAGGCATGATGGACTGGCAGAACAGACTCAATGGGCTGAATGGCCCAATTTTGCTCCTACGTCTTATGGTTTTACCATCTTAAAAAATCTTTGATTACATTGAACAAATCTCCCCTCAGCTAGTTCAGTTACCCACCTATAATTATTCAGTGCTCAGCAGTTTTTCATGTGAGCCAGACACATTCTAACATGCTCCTGATAGCAAATATCTGATATTTTGTTTTAGATCTGGCTTGATATACAAGCTATTGAAAGGTCTGTACTTTCAAAGAGGAAAAGATACAACTTATCCCTAATGTACAAAGAATTTAAATGAGAAACAGAATCTTTTAACTGATCGATGGACTCCATTAAGAACTGTTTCTATGCTGGGAAAGTATTCCCAAAACAAACGTAATGTCAAATTAGAAACATTAGCCATTTTCCAAACTCTTTACAGGAGCTGATGAATGAAGTTTAATAGCCTCTAAGCAGGAAGGCTGGCCTACCTTCCTGTAAATATTCATGTATAAAAGAGCTTCCAGAGATGATCAATGTACATTGGTCACATTGCTGACGTGATACTTTCACACACTGTCAATGTGCTTACCTTGTGGTATTACTTGCAAACCTGACATCCACCTAAAGCAAGCACTTTAGACAATGTAGCAGTAAATACTGCTAAGTTGTAAACTCAGCCAGTTCCATCATGGGCACAAGCCTCCACAGCATCGAAGGCGCCTTCAAAAAGCAATGCCTCAAAAAATCAACATCCATCACAAAGGACCCCCACCACTCAGACATGCCTTCTTCTCATTGCTACCATCAAGGAGATGCAGGAGCCTGAAGACCCCAGTCAACAATTCAGAAACAGCTTCTTCTCCACCGCCATCAGATTTCTGAATGGACCAAGAACCAATTACACTACTTCACTATTTTATGTTCTTTATTTGTTCTCTTTTTGCACTACTTATTTAATTTAAAATTTCATATTCAAAGAATTCAAAATACATTTATTATCAATGCATGCAGTATACAACTCTGAGATTCATCTTCCCCACAGACAACCAGAATACAAAGAACCATGGAACCTGTTCAAAGAAAAAAAAGATGTCAAACCCTTCTTCCCTCGCACAAAAATATAACAAATCACCCAAACTAACAACAAAAGTAGAAGCCACCAGAAAAATGAGAAACACATCATACGTCAATTAGAGTCCACAATCCAGAAACTATGTCGATTAAACTTTGCTCCAGCACTATTGGAACTGGATTCTCTGACGGTGGTGTCTGAAAAGAGGATGCTGTCCAAGCTGCATGCCATCTTGGACAATGACTCCCATCCACTCCATAATGTACTGGTTAGGCACAGGAGTACATTCAGCCAGAGACTCATTCCACCAAGATGTAACACTGAGCGTCACAGGAAGTCATTCCTGCCTGTGGCCATCAAACTTTACAACTCCTCCCTCGGAGTGTCAGACACCCTGAGCCAATAGGCTGGTCCTGGACTTTTTTCCACTTGGCATGATTAACTTATTATTTAATTATTTATGGTTTTATATTTCTATATTTCTACACTATTCTTGGTTGGTGCGGCTGTAACAAAACCCAATGTCCCTCGGGATCAATAAAGTATGTCTGTCTGTCGTCCAATAGCATTGAGTGAGAGAGGGGCCATTCGAACACAAGGACGTTCTCTCGAGAGCAGTGAACGAGAGGGAGAAAGAGACCACCATGAGACACCTTCCTCCGACTATAGCTAGCGAGAAACTAATAGGTAGCGCTGAACACTTGCTGGCCCTCTGCACCCATTTCGATTTCAATCTTCCTTGGCGCTTTAATTGATGAGATACATACTTACTGTAAGTCAGTTTTCTCCCCTCTCTATTATTATGTATTGCGTTGTACTGTTGTGCATAGACGACAAATTTCATGATATATGCTGGTGATCTTAAACCTGATCCTGATTCTGATTAGATTTCACTTTCAAGTTTGTAATAACAAAGTTAGAAGGTGAAAGGCAGCCAAAGGTTGCCAGGGGTCACAATCGCACAATATGAGAGAAAACAAATCAGACAGGTTCTAGGTGCAGAACTCAAGATTGTTCACTGTCATTTCCAGTACACAGTTGTATAGAAGAACAAAATAGTTGTTACTCCGGATCCAATGCAGCACAAAAACTCAAATAAGATAAAGAACACAATAAATATAAAAATAAGATAGCTTCTATACATATAGATTGTATGTCCATAAATTGACGCTAGGCACAGGAGTGTTTGTACATAACATGATTGACAGAAAATATAGTGGTGTTTGGGGTGTGGTGGGCAGAGGTATTGATTAGCCTTACTACTTGAGGAAAGTAATCTAGTGGTCCTGGAGTAACACTTTCAGATCAGAAAAATAACTTTCTAAATGGAGACAATAAACGCTATAAAATAACTAAGGAGTTTAAGGCGCACATGAACAGGGACTGGTAAGGGAAGCGCATATTGTCAAAAGTGCCTGTTAGAATGATAGCATTCATCAAAGAGGCTGCAAAAAGCAGAATGATGCTTCAGCTATCTAGAAGGCAGTGAAAAAGCTTTATCTGCAGACACAGGGTGCTCAGCCTCGAGTTATGTATGCTGGCCTTGAAAAGGCTACAAGGTGGATTTTCTATAATTCAATTTAAAGGGTTACCTTAAAAACAACAAAGAAAATGTTTGTATGCCCTCACCTTCAAGATCTAAACACCTTATAAAGTCATATAGCCATAGAACACTAAAGCACAGAAACAAGCCCTTTGGCCCATCTAGTCCATGCCAAACTATTACTCTGCCTAGACCCATCAACCCACGCCTGAACTCATAACCTCTAGTTGTAGTCTCACCCACTACAGTGGAAAAAAGCCTGCTTGCATTTACCCTATCTATATTCCTCAAAAACATTGTATATCTCTATCAAATCTCACTCTCAATCTTCAACATTCAAGGGAATAAAGTCCTAACCTATTCAACCTTTCCTATAACTGAGGTCTTCAAGTACCAGCAACATCCTTGTAAACTTTCTCTGTACTCTTTGAATTTTATTGACATTTTTATTGTCAGTCAGTGACCAAAACTGCACAGAATACTCCAAATTAGGTCTCACCAACTTCAACATTTATCCCTTTTGTTGAATAAGATTCAGACTGAGGGACAGGAGTTGGACCAGTTCAGAGGGAAATACATATTTTCACTTCCCTTCATTAAGTGTTCATCAGTCACTTACAAAGGCTAAATAAACTGGAAACTTAAGGCAAAATTGAAGCTTTTTGCCATCAAATCATGTTATACAGTATATACAGTAGTTGCCAGCACAAATGATGTATGCAGGTTCAATTTTAACATTTAAGAAAAATTTGGATAGTTAAGTACTGTGCAAAGGTCTGGGACACATGTAAAAAATTCTGTAAAGTGAAGATGCTTTCAAAAATTAATGAAATGAAAAGATTTTAAATATCAAACAATTTACTATAAAGCGTAAAGAGTAAAAAAACTAAATCAAATCTATTATTTTGTGTGACCACCCTTTGCCTTCAAAACTGCATCAATTCCCTTAGGTACACTACTATGCAGTTTTATAAGAAAATTGGCTGGTAGGTTCTTTTCCTTTTCAATATTTTTATTAATTTCTTATATAAAAGAATACAGGGTACACTAGTAAGATATATAATATATACCAATTACAATATATTGAAATCACAGATGAAGTGTAATTACCCCAAATCCATATAGATTAAATTTAAACTTAAAATTGAGAAGAAATTATTTTATTATATAAAAAATCTAAACCCACTACCAGAAAAAAAAAGCTGTTTGGTTAAAAAGGGGAAAAATCCTTAAAATATAGCAAAACATATTATTAGCCAACATCTGTGCTTAATAGCAAATCAAAGATTTTGAAAGTAATTCAAAAAAGGTCCCCACAATGTTAAAAAATCTTGTCTAGGTTCAGAAATTGAACAGCGAATCTTCTCTAAATTTAAGCAAGACATAACATCATGTAACCAATGAGTATGAGTAGGCGGAGTGGCATCCTTCCATTTAAGCAACAATGCCCTCCTGGCTATAAGAGAAATAAAGGCCAAAATATGCAAATCGTTTGTCTCCAAAATAATATCATTTCCTCCAACAATGCCAAATAAGGCAGTCAAAGGATTAGGTTTAAAATTTACTTTAAAAAGCACCAAAAAAGTCTGAAATACCTCCTTCCAATATTTTTCAAGACTCAGACAAGTCCAAAACATATGGATTAGTGAAGCTTCTCCATTATTACATCTATCACAATAGGGAGATATATCCGAATAAAAACCAGACAGCTTATCTTTAGATATATGGGCTCAATGAACCATTTTAAATTGTAGAAGGGAATGACGGGCACATAACTATGAGGTATTAACCAATTAAAAAATTTCATTCCAAGTATCCTCAGAACCTGAAATCTGTAAATCTTGTTCCCAAAGATTTTTAATTTTATCTAAAGGAATATTTCTCATTCCCAACAACATACCATAAATATTAGATATAGATGCATTATGGAAGGGTTTCAAATTAAAAATTATATTAAGTAAATTTTTATCTGGACTTTTAGGAAATGTATGTACTTGAGAACGCAAAAAGACTAATTTGTAAATATCAAAAAAAGTGAGTTCTTGGTAGACTATACTTAAGTGACAGTTGTTCAAATGAAGAGAGACTATCTCCAACAAACAAATCATGAAAACGTTTAATACCTAATCTATTCCACTCTTTAAAAACTACATCAGACATAGAAGGTTTAATTGGCTGGTAGGTTGTTCCAAGCACCTTGGAGAACTTGTCAGAGTTCTTCTGCAGACTTTGGTTATCTCACTTGCTTCTATCTCTCCAGGTAATCCCAGGCAATCTGATGATATTGAGATCAGGCTATACCATCTTAAACCATATAAAAAATTTGGGGTGCCCAAGACTTTTACACAGTACTGTACATGGATAAGAGGGGTATGGAGGGCTACGGCCCAGGTACAAGTTGATGGGATGAGACAGAGTAATAGTTTGGCACAGACTAGATGTGACTGTGTCTGTGCTATAGCGTTCTATGACTCTTTACAAGTCCTTTGGCATCTATTCCATGTCGAACTGTTGGTCCGCTTAGTCGCTTCAATCAGCGCCTGGATATTAGCTCTCTATATCCCTCCCAGGTGTGGGTGTATTTTAACTGCTTGTGTACAATTTTTACAAATCAGACATGATCCAGAAGTACACAAGTACAGCACAGAAAATGGCTCTTCGGCCCACCATATCTGTACCAACCACGATGCTAATGAAATCTATCTCCTTGCACAAGGCCCTCTAGACTCTGCCTGTCTACTCAGTCTCCAACCAGTTCAAGTGGCTGAATGATCCATCCACATCCTCATGTTTCTAGTTCAAGTTCAACTGTCATTCAACCATGCACATGTATACAGCCAAATGAAATAGTGTTCCTCCAGGGCCAATGTATAAAACACAGTACCAACAGCACACAGCTCAGATAATTACTATCACAAATAATACAGTCCAAGTCCCTGACTAGCATGGCCTGCAGATTGATGGTACAGTACATGGAATCTTTTCTTAGTTCAACTTGTCTTCCACCGAGCAGACACTGGAGCACAGCACTGACAGGAGAGGCTAACCCCCAACCCAGTACTCTAACCTATGTGCTACCAAAACATAAATGTTTTCATGTATAGTTAGATCCTGTTGAATGATTCAAGTTTGCAACTTGTTGACACCTAGACTCTCTGTCTCTGATTTCCCATCTAAAGTAATGGTTTATGAAAAATAATCTAGTGCTTTCTCAGCATATATGACGAATAGAGTCTTCTTGGGCTTCCAGCCAGGTACAGGTTATCGATTATAACCGACGTTTTCATAACAAATTCTGCCATCTTCATCGGGAATGATACCTGGGCATCATCCCTAATGAAGATGGCGATGTTTATCATTGAAACATCAGTTATATTTGGTACCTGTACCTGGCTGGAAGTCTGAGAAGAGTTTATTCATAATGGTTTATGGTCAATAAAGTCCATACACACGCTGTGATGCTCAGAGCTCCTTATTTTTCATTTCACAGGCCTTCACGCAGCACACCAAAACCCAGTGAAATCAGTAACTCATTACCTGAAAAATCGCAAAACCTGACAGGGAACTGGAGTTATGTGAACATGTGAGAGTTAGCCATGGATTCCGAGTGGTGGTAGTGGTGGTGATATCGTTTAACTAGTTCCTAACTTAAACAAACCTATGTACATCTTAAATAAACTAAATACACTCGACACCTGAAATATATTAGGGACAAAGTGCGAGGGGATGCATGCTTTATTTCAGCTGTTATTATAAGCTTGCTTTACATTGTTTAAATGAATTGTTATCATGAGGGGACATAAATGCTCTTTCAAGTAGCAAGATGAAATGTCTGATTCCACCAATGTCAGCTATTTCGCCAATGTTTACAACACCATGACCAATTTAAGCACCTGAAATTCAGGTTTAAGACAAAGTGAAACACAAGAGATTCTGCAGATGTTGAATGTCCAGCGTAACTCACACAAAATGCTGAAGGAACTCTTAACAGGTTATGCAGCATCCATGGAACTGAATAAACAGTCAACGTTTCAGGCAGAGACACTTCATCAGTACTTCGTTCCATTTCTATAGATGTTGCCTGACCTCAGTTCCTCCAGCTTTTTGTGTGTGTTAATTCTGAAAGGAGTTTGAAATGGTGAGTCTGAAGTTCAGTTATTAGAGAGCCTGGCATGACTATCTAAAGATAGATTTCTCAGCATTAAGAATAGCTGTAGTTAACTCTATCGTTAAAGAATCATTTGCAGTGTTTAGAAGCAGACTTACTTTGACTAGAAATAGCTTGAAGGTGCTGTAGAATCCCATGTTGGCAGCTTTGCTTAGACTCACACAGATGACCCTATCTACTTGTTTCAACATAAAACATTTCATATAAACTTCACACAGTGCTGATGATAAAAAGTGCTCCCTCAACCATCGGCACACAGGACTGAGCTGAGCTGGGTGTGACAGCTTGCAGGAGGCATGCACTGAGCTATACCATTGCACTAGAGGGAATGGGCTCACTTACTATTGAAATATTCTAACAATATCAGCAGACAAGAAGAACTGACCCTTCACAACTATCACATTCTCTAAAACACACTGTCCCCAGGTTAGGCAATAGTGCTGAATAAGATGGCTTTAAAATCCCTTTGAATTGAAAGGCAGTAATGAAGTCAGATACCCCCATCTCCAAGTGCAGGCACACTCCTCCTAGCTGTGATGCTGCATCAGGAAAAGCTGCATCTAAAACAATGAAAGGAAAGAAACTCAATGATTACTGCAATCCTTTCCCAATTTAGATCAAGTAGAACTGTGTGTCAGAGAAAGGGTTTAGCAACTCAGCTATGTCAGCCCATTGAGACTATGATAGCTGATGCCTGCTGAATGTTTGAAAGGCAGAGCCAGAGTAATGTTCTCCAAATCAGTCACTGATAAATTCTGTTCATCAATGTTTTCACAGTTTGATATCTGGCCATCAATGCATATTGTTAAGTACCTGATTACTGAATCAGGATGGACATAACCTTCAGCAGGTATCCCATGCTTCCAGCTCAACAGGCATATGTTGTGCATGTACATTTCAAAGTTTACTTTGAACTTAAGCTTTGGTGCTTTGGATGGTGGGAAGAGGTGAAGAAATATGGAAAAATCACAGTATTGTTCTGTAGTATCTGTTCCTATTAGTACTGAGCCCCAACATTATACCTATATACAGCACCACCCAAAAAAGCAGCTACATTCCTATCCCCACCAGCAGGTACCCAAGTTACAATGACAGACACCTATCCCATCAGTGGTGTGACAAGGTGGCAAATCTGTACTATCAGTACAGTGGATAACTTCACAGTGAAATCATGCCACAAATTCTTTCTCATTCAGTACCTGCCCTTTTAAGATCATATCCACATCGCTCATTTCCAACACTGCTAGTTGCAAACTTTAACTTAAAGGGAAACAAACTAATTTTCAAATATTTATTAACTGCCAGCAATCATCAGTTTCTGAACTCATAATTCATACCTATCCTGGGGATAAAAGTGCCCAAGATTTCTGAACGCAAGCATGAGGAAATCTGCAGATGCTGGAAATTCAAGCAACACTCACAAAATGCTGGTGGAACACAGGCCAGGCAGCATCTATAGGAAGAGTACAGTCGACGTTTCGGGCCGAGACCCTTCGTCAGGACTAACTGAAAGAAGAGATAGTAAGAGATTTGAAAGTGGGAGGAGGAGAGGGAGATCCAAAATGATAGGAGAAGACCGGAGGGGGAGGGATGAAGCTAAGAGCTGTAAAGTTGATTGGCAAAAGGGATACAGAGCTGGAGAAGGGAGAGGATCATGGGATGGGAGGCCTACGGAGAAAGAAAGTGGGAGGAGAGCACCAGAGGGGGATGGAGAGCAGGCAAGGAGTGATTGTGAGAGGGACAGAGAGAGAAAAAAGACAGAAAAGAAGGGGGAAATAAATAAAGGATGGGGTAAGAAGGGGAGGGGGGCATTAACGGATGTTAGAGAAATCAATGTTCATGCCATCAGGTTGGAGGCTACCTAGGCAGAATATAAGATGTTGTTCCTCCAACCTGAGTGTGGCTTCATCTTGACAGAATGACTTCATCATGAATATTCCAAGTGCAACCCCATACAATGCTCAGATTCCTTTTCTAGTGGGCAATCACAGCAAACAAAAGAGACACAATAGAATCAATGAAAGATCAAATCCAACAGGGCACACATCTATCAACGTGCAAAAGACAACAAACTGCAAATGTAAAACACAATAAAAAATAACAAACAAAAATAAACAAACTAAATAAGGAATAATTATCAAGAACATGAGAGGAAGAGTCCTTGTAATTGAGTCAATTGGTTGTGGGAACAGTTCAGTACTGGGGTGAATGAAGTTGAGAGACGTTATCCCCGCTGCTTCAAAAGCCTGATAGTTGAGGGGTGATAACCGTTCCTGAACTGGGTGGTGTTAGGCCTGTACCTTCTTCCTGATGGCAGCAGTGAGAAGAGAGCATGATTTGGATGGCATGGATCCAGGATGTTGGATATGATGATGAATGCTGCTTTCCTGTGACAACGTTTCATGTAGATGTGTTCAATGGTGGGGAGGGCTTTACACATGAAAGACTGGGTGTTATCCACTACTTTTTGTAAGCTTTATGACCTCATTTGCTCTTGAATTCAATGTGAGTTTAGCTTATTCAATTTCTCTTAGACTTCACAGAAACCGGTATGGTGAATCCCGTTCTTCTACATGAAGTATATCTTTTTTTTCAGCAAGGCAATCAAAACTGTTATACATTTCTTCAGCGTCTAGTTTTGCCAAGTTCTGAGATGTTAAAAGTAGCTTGGAACTCCACCTCTGTGTAAACTTGAACCTCAGTATTCTGCAGTTTGATAGGTTAGTGTCATCTTGGCTCTGGACTGTAGTTGCTGTAGTTTATTTTACATTTGACCCCAGTTGGGGAGAATGGTGCAATTCTGATTTAATTTTAGGGAATGAAGCTTGGAAGATGGAAATGCAATTTTGGGGTACCAATGCTTCTGAACGGAAAAGCCTGCGAAAAGTAGTGGATGCAGGCAAGTCTATCACAGAGAAAGCCCTCCCCACCATTGAGCACATCTACATGCAGCCCTATTACAGGAAATCAGCTTCCATCATCAAGAACCCCCACCATGCAGGGCATGTTCTTTTCTCGCTGCTGCCTATAGGAATGGAGTACAGGAGCCTTAGGTCCCACACCATCAGGTCCGGAAACAGTTATTAACCCTTAACCATCAGGCTCTTGAATCAGTGGGAATAACTTCACTCACCCCATCAACTATTTCCACAAGCTATGGACTCAATTTCAAGGACTCATCTCATCTCAATACTTATTGCTTATTTATTTTGTATCCACATAGTTTGTTGTCTTTTGCACACTGGTTGGTTGTTCGTCTTGTGTGTGGCCTTTCATTGATTCTATTGTGTTTCTTTGTATTTACTGTGAATGCCCACAAGTAAATGAATCTCAGGTGGCATTAGTACTCTAATAATAAACTTACTTTGAACTTTAATTTCACTAGATTTAGCAGCTTTAACAAGGACAAGGAAAAGATAAGAGTAATCATTGCAAATTCTTGTAAGAACCATTTTACTCTACTGAAATGACTTAAGCAGTGGGCTGTAAAGACTAACCGAGGGAAGTCATTTGGATCAACAGTAAGAAACAGTTAAGATTCAAGGGTTCAATGCAAACATCCTATACAGGGTGAAAGCACAAAGCAAAAGCTGCTTTTGCAAAATACTGAGAAAACAAACCCACAAGCATATAACAAGATGTGAAACTAAGAATTGAGCCCTGAAGCCGATGATCTGCTGTGTTTGTGTTAAATGCTGGAGTAAGTCCTAAGGCCCCAATAGCCTTCAACTGATCCTATGTATCCACAATAAAAAGGACCCTGGAGTTATGTCCACACAATATTAAAAGGTAGGAATACATAAGGGGTGGCAAGTCTGCATTCTGGAACAAACAGCATGCCTTTAGCACTCAGCCAACTAGCAGCATCTGTGGAAGCAAAAAGTGTAATGCAAAGTTTTAGGCCAAAATTTTGCATAGGACCAAGGAGAAACAGGACCAAGAAAGTTAAGTGTACAAGTAAGCAGCAGGTGAGATAGATACTAGCAGGTGATAGGTGAAACCAGAGGGGGAGGGAATGATGAGCAGTTGAAACTAAATATGGAGGGGGGGGGGGGTTATGATTTTGACTCATGTCTGCTCATTCCTTCCCACCAAACTCTCCTTGCCCCCAGCAATTCCAACAATTTTTTATTTTTCAATTCCCTTTCTTGTTGCACAGTACAATATTCCTCTCTACCAACATTGGACCTAACCAGCCCTTTCCGTTGAGGCAGAGCTTCACCTGCACCTGCACCCCTTCCAACCTGGTTGACAGCATCCAGTATTCACAATGAGCCCTCCTCTGCACTAGTGAAACCAGTCACAAGGTTAGGTGACTTGTAGAACACTTGCACTCTGCAACTACCTTCCTGAACTTGGAATTTCAACTTTCTCCCCAGTCCCCACCAAACAGTCTGTTCTAACCACCCCCTGCCAAGAGAGAGGAAGAGAAAGAACAAGGAAGCGAGTGAGGGTGTGAAAGAGAGAGAGGGAGAGATTGGATTGACATACCAAGGGAACATGTCTCCAGCACTGAGTTTGGCTCTGTGGCTCAGAAGGGAAGTGGGGGTGGGGGGAGAAGAAGAAAAGAGCAGAGTTAATAAGGGATTTAACAGACAGGAGATTCTGTGGACGTGAAAAAACTCTCTAAGTATGCATTCTAATGCAATCCAAACATACATTATTAAGAAAGAGGTTTTGGGGTACATGGAGGTGCACGATAAAGAAGACCAAAGACAGCATGGTTTCCTTTGGGGAAAATCTTGCCTGACAATTCTGTTGGAATTTTCAGAGGAAATAACAGGCAGGATGAACAAAGGAGAGTCAGCAGATGTTGTGTATTTGGATTTTCAGAAAGTCTTTCACAAAGTGCAGCACATAAGGCTGCTTAACAAAAGCCCATGGTATTACAAGAAAGATACTAGCATGGATAGAAGATTGGCTGACTTGCAGGAAGCAGTCAGAATAAATGGGGCCTATTCTGGTTGGCTGCCAGTGACCAGTGGTGGGTGTTCCGCAGGGGTCAGTATTGGGAATGCATCTTTTCACATTATATGTCAAAGACGTAAGTGATGGAATTGATGGGTGTGAGCCAGGTTTGCAGATGATTCAAATTTAGATGGAGTGGAAGGTAGTGTTGAGGAAGCAGGTAGTCTGCAGAAGGACTTACCAGACAGATTGGGAGAATAGGCAAAGAAGTGGCAGATGGACTATAGTATAGGGAAATGTATGGGCATGCACTTTGGGAGAAAGAATAAAGTCGTAGACTATTTTCTAAATGGGAAGAAAATGTCAGCACTCTTTCCGACAGGACTAGAATACAAGAGCAAGGATGTGATGCTGAGACTTTATAAGGCCTTGGTCAGTCTGCACTTTCATTATTGCAGGCAGTTTTAGGCCCCTTACCTAAGAAAAGATGTGGTGGCATTGGTGAAATTCATAAGAATGATTCTGGGGAAAAAAAGGTTAACATATGAGGAACATTTGATGGCTCTGGGCCTGTACTCTATTGAAATCTATCAAATATTGCAAGGCTTAGATAGAGTGAATGTGAAGAGGATATTTCTTACAGTGGGTAAGTCCAGGACAAGAGGGCACAGCCTTAGAATAGGAGGATGTTGATGTAGAACAAAAGATGAGGAAGAATCTCTTTAGCCAGAGGCTGATGAATCTGTGGAATTCATTGCCACGTACTGCTGTGGAGGCCAAGTCATTGAGTATATTTAAAGCAAAGGTTGGTGGGTTTTGGTTGGTCAGGGCTTTAAAGGTTATAAGGACAAGGCAGGAGAATGGGGTTGAGAGGGATAATAAATCAGCCATGATGCAAAGGCAAAGCAGACTCAATGAACCAAATGGCCTAATTCTGCTCCCATGCCTTTTGGTCTTATGAAAATGTCATTTTACACCTCCTTCATTCATAAATTCTCCTTGACTGAGCTCTGCCATGTTCATTTTTGTGTTTATTCTGAAAGGACAGACGAATAAATGGTTGAAAAGGCTCAGTGGATGATTTTCTCATCAGGCCAGGCTCTGCATACAAGTCTGAAAATCACACCAAAACTATGGCACTTAGTGCACCATTGCTCAAAACCATCAGCACAGAAATGGTCCCTTTCAGCCCACCCTGCCTCTGCCAAACATGATGTTACAATGGTATCACAGAAAAGTTGTGACTGTACTGGGCAGGGTATACAAGGAGGCTGATAAGGTTGTTGAAGAGACTGGAAAATTACAGCTAATTGGAAAGAAAGGTAGAGATTATTTTCCTTAAAAGAGAAGCAGCTGTGTGGATATTTAACAGTGGAATATCAAAATTTTGAGTTCTTCAAAGAACTATTTCTCTTTGCTGATGGGTCAAGAGCCAAAGGGCAATGATGAGGAATGATTGACAGGGGGCAAGAGAAGTGTAGAAGTGTCTTATTACCCAAAGGGTGGTGGAACCCGAATCTCTGGCTGAAAGGTGCTGAGTCAGAAACCCTCATCAGAAGTGTGTGAGAACTTGGATGTATATTAGAAGTCATAACCAGGGTGGGGGAAGGTAGTGAGAATAAGATCTCACTTGGAAGTTTGGTTGATCGCCAAGCTTGGCAAAATGCTTGCGGACATTTCAGCTCCAATTGAGAAGCCACCGTCAGTGTGCAGTTGAGAATGTTGCCTCCTCAGAATGCCGGCTTATATACTCCTCCAGGGTCCGAATGGATATTGATTAGAACTCATGATCTGCTTGGTTGGTTCAAACCATTGTGAACAGTACAGTCGGCCCTCCTTATCCACGAGGGATTGGTTCCGGGAACCCTCACGGATACCAAAAAACGCAGATGT
Source organism: Hemitrygon akajei (assembly GCF_048418815.1). Classification (NCBI taxonomy): domain Eukaryota; kingdom Metazoa; phylum Chordata; class Chondrichthyes; order Myliobatiformes; family Dasyatidae; genus Hemitrygon; species Hemitrygon akajei. The sequence continues at coordinate 200,750,063 of NC_133127.1, read as the reverse complement.
TCAAGTCACTTATTCAACCTGTCTCAATGCTGTAGACCTTAGGACCCTAGGACCCAGCAAGACCCCAGACCTTATTTAATCTTAGTGCAGTGGACATTAGGACCATGGCGGAGCTCTGATCTGAATCCACGGTGTTTCTGTTCATGAAAATAATAACAATCACATTTGAAAATAAAGTGGAAATAATAAAGCGATCGGAAAGAGGTGAAATGCCATCGGTCATTGGAAAAGTGTTAGGCTACGTTGGTCAACGATCGGAACAATTTTAAAGGATAAAGTGAGAAAGGCCCTGCCCCGATGAAAGCTACAATTATTACTAAGCAACACAGTAGTTTAATTATCGGGTTTTTGGGTTTTGGATTTTTGATCCTCCACATCAACCAGGCATGGATGGAGAGCGCGCCCGGGAGTGATCTGTCACTGGATCGAACTCGGGAACATCTGTTCTCGAGCCCGGCACTGAACCATACATTCTTAAGTGTTTCAAATGCATAGAAAGGTAAAATATATACTATATACTAAAACAAACATTTGACTAACTGATGCTAAATAATACCGGATGTACCTGTTCCAACTTACTTAGTAAGAGAACCTCCGATTTTTTTCGATCCTGATCTACGATAATCCACGTATATCCTCCCGTATACTTTAAATCATCTCTAGGTTACTTATAATACCTAATACAATGTAAATGCTATGTAAAATAGTTGTTATACTGCATTGTTTAGGGAAATTGACAAGAAAAAGTTTGTACATGCTCGAACAACAAATGCTGGAAGAGCATTTCCGGGTTTTCTCGATTTGCGGTTGGTTGAATTCACGCATGCAGAACTCGCGGATAAGGAGGGCCGACTGTATAGCAGTAGAAGCTTCGAGGGAGGTCCTACATTGAGTTCAACACTGACTAGCAACTCCTGTGATACTGCTGGTGCCAAACTATCAGTCTCTGCTATTGCTTTTAATTCATCAGCTGCATGGGCAGCAGTTAGCTCTCCATATCCTATTGCCCTGGCTTGTGTGGAGCGCTACATAGACCTACAGGTATATGGATTGCATATAGGAAGGTGGGATAAAGATAAATGGCTCTTTGACAAGTAGTACAGATGCAAGGGCCTAAACGTCTCATGCTAAACTGTACAGTGGTGATTGAAAGTTTGTGAACTCTGTAGAATTTTCTCTACTTCTGCACAAATATAACCAAAACTGTAATCAGATCTTCATGCAAGTTCTTAAACTAGATAAAAAGAACCCAACTAAATAAATAGCACAAAAACCTTATACTTGTTCATTTATTTATTGAGAAAAATGATCCAATATTACACGCAACACACACAAAATGCTGGCCAGGCAGCATCTATGGAAAAAAGTACAGTCGATGTTTCAGGCCAAAACCCTTTGGCAGGAGTGGAGAAAAAAATCTGAGGTGTAATTTGAAAGGAGGGTGGAGGGGAGAGAAAAATGCCAGGCGATAGGTGAAACTTGGAGGGGGAGGGATGAAACAAAGTGCTAGGAAGTTGATTGGTGAAAGAGACAGAAGGACATGGAAGAAAGAAGAAAGCGGGGAGGTAGGTTGGAGCAACAGAGGGAGGTGATAGGCAGGCAAGGAGCTAACACGAGAGAGAGACAAGGGGATGGGAAATGGTGGGGGGGGGGGGGTTGGAGGCTACCCAAATGAAATATAAGGTGTTGTTCCTCCAATCTAAGTGTGGCCTTATCCCAGCAGTGGAGGCGGCCATGGATGGACATATCAGAATAGGAATGGGAAGTGGAACTAAAATGGGTGGCCACTGGGAATCCCGCTTCTTCTGGCGGACAGGGTGTAGATGCTTGGTGAAGCAGTCTCCCAATCTACGTCGGGTCTCACTGATATACCAACCTGATAGCATAAACCACATTTAGAAGAAATGTAGAGATGCATGAAGCTGGAAAAGGCTACAAAAGCATTTCTAAAGACCTGAGTGTTCATCAGTCCACTTTAAGAGAAACTGTCTACAAATGGAGGAAATTCAATACTGTTGCTACTCTCCTTAGGAGTGGGCATCCTGCAAATATCACACCAAGAGCACAATGTGCATTGCAGAAGGAGGTGAAAAACAACCCAAGGGTAACAGCAAAAGAAGTCTCTGTTCATGTGTCCACTTTAAGAGAAACACAGAACAAGAATGTGTTCATGGAAGGACACCATGGTAAAATCTCTAAAGAAAAAACATTGTAGCTTGTTTCAAGTTTGCAAAAGACCACCTGAATGTTCTACAATGCTTCTGAGACAATGTCGTGTGGACAGATGGAACAAAAGTTAAACTTTTTTGGCAGAAATGCACATTGCTATGTTTGGAGGGAAAAGGGCACAGCACACCAACACCAAAACCACAACCCAACTGTGAAGCATGGTGGAAGGAGCATCATGATTTGGGGCTGCTTTGCTGCCTCGGGGCCTGGACAGCTTGCAATTGTTGAGGGAACAATGAATTCAAAAGTATATTAAAACATTTTACAAGAGAATGTCAGGGTAGCAGTCTGTCACCTGAAGCTTAATAGAAGTTGAATAATGCAACAAGACAATGATCTGAAGACAAGAGTAAACCAAATCAGAATGATTTAAAAAGCAGAATTTTGCATTTGCATAGGTGAGTCAAAGTCCTGACCTTAATCCCATAGAAATGTTTTGGAGGGACCTGAAGCGAGCAGTTCATGCAAAGAAGTTCACTCACATCCCAGAGTGAAAGCAGTTTTGTAAGAAGGAATGGCTTAACATTCTTCCAAGTCGATATGCAGGATTGATTAACAGTTACCAGAAATATTTGGTTGAATTTATTGCTGCACAAGGGGTTCACACCAGTTACTGAAAGCAAAGGCTCACATACTCTTTCCAACAAATACATTTAATATTGGATCAGTTTTCTCAATAAATAAATGAACAAGTATAATGTTTTGTGTTATTTATTTAATTGGGTTCTCTTTAGCTTTAGTATTAGATTTAGTTTTAGTGAAGATCTAATCACAACTTAGGTGATATTTACTGTAAGCAGAAATAGAAAAAATTCTACAGGGTTTGTAAATCTAGCACCACTGTACATATTTTTACCATTCCACATAGCAATGCACAGTTAGATCAGAAAGTCCCCCTGCTCATGACCCACACTAGTTTATCACAGTTGGTCTATGCAATTTGACTACCGTAGATTCCGGACTACAGAGCGCACCTGATTAAAAGCCGCTGGCTCTAATTTTAGAAATAAAATCAATTTTTTACTTGTACAGGCCGCACCGGATTTTAGGCCGCACCGGATTTTCGGCCGCAGGTGTCCCACGTTGTAATATGAGATATTTACACAGAAAGATATTACACGTGAGGATTTTTTAACTTTTAATTAAATCCATATGGTAACAAACAAATATATATTGCAAATGCTTTTTTTCGAACCGTGCCTGTAATACGGCTACTTTTAAATATACATACGTATCGGTAACACAAATTACGTTGCATATACTTTTTTACTGAACAGCACGAACAACATTCCAATATCTCCTAGCGACTGGTAAAAATATATATACTGCAGCCTACCAGGAAAAGTTATTGATCGCCTTTAACTTAAAAGCAGCGTTTTCGCTCGGGTCTGATGAGCTCGCGTAACGCGATCGGGTCTAATGTGCTCGGGTCTGATGAGCTCGCGTAACGCGATCGGGTCTAATGTGCTCGGATCTGATGAGCTCGCGTAACGCGATCGGGTCTGATGTGCTCGGGTCTGATGAGCTCGCGTAACGCGATCGGGTCTAATGTGCTCGGGTCTGATGTGCTCGGGTCTGATGAGCTCGCGTAACGCGATCGGGTCTGATGTGCTCGGGTCTGATGAGCTCGGGTCTGATGAGCTCGCGTAACGCGATCGGGTCTAATCGGGTCTAATGTGCTCGGGTCTGATGTGCTCGGGTCTGATGAGCTCGGGTCTGATGAGCTCGGGTCTGATGAGCTCGCGTAACGCGATCGGGTCTAATCGGGTCTAATGTGCTCGGGTCTGATGTGCTCGGGTCTGATGAGCTCGCGTAATGCCCCCACCTTCCCGTTTATCGCAAACCGGTATCCCACAAGACACGGCGAAACCGGGTGTGACGTCATAGCATCCCGGGATGTAGTACAGAAAACAAATATAGTTAAAACACTTCTAACTTTAACTAACAAATGAATTACTAAGCGAAAATATTATAAACTAAGTAACTGCCATAAAGGCAGCACAATGCTTTTCTTCGAGTGTTTTCCATGTTGATGAGGGTGAGTACAAATGACTGATTTACAATAATTTAATTGTGAAAGTGCGCTTGATTTATCGTACAATTTCATTGGACCTCTGTGAACTACTCATCAATTTTATTGGTCTACTGTTACGAGGCAAAATGTTTACGAGGCGGCATGAAAAAAAACCATGTATTAGCCGCTCTGGATTAAAGGCCGCAGAGTTCAAAGCTGTTCAAAATGTGGGAAAAAAGTAGCGGCTTATAATCCGGAATCTACGGTACCACATTTCATACATTACAGAGATCACCCAAATAGCACTGCTTTGAACTGCCTAGAAGCTTCATGAACGATGTTATATAAATACGTCTTTTCAATGTTTTATCCACAAGATAATTGATGTCTAACTAGTACCACACCACTTTATATGTATTTATTCAATAACTAGCACTTCAAGTCTACAGAGGTACATTAAAAGCTTGATTACATGGTTGACTTCTTCCCTTAGGACCCAAACAAATATTTGCACATAATCTCAGTAATACTTTCACATACATGATCTTATCCTGGGTTGATTTTTGAATTATTTAGAAGTCTGGTGATGGGTTTAAATTCCAAAGGCAAGGTTCAATACATTGCATCACTTGAGCACGTGCCTGAGATTATTGACAAGGCGAAAAGTCTGGCCTTGTCTGGCCTTGTCTGACCAGAAAGACAACCATGACCTGAGACAAACGAAGCAATTATTGCTGTCAATGACTAAGGTTCCAACTAGATTTGACAGTCAACATCTGTGCTCTGGGGATGGTCAAGAAGTGACCTTGAACAGATTTCCCAAAGCAGAATGTCTCCCTCTACGTCATCCACATCAGCAGATTTCACAGGTGAAATGGTCAACACAACTTTGGCCATTTAATTTCCAAAAGAGCTACACTTCACCTCTGACTGCAATAGGCTATTAACAGAGAACTTCTACCACAACATAGTACCATGTTGAATTTTATATTTACCATTGCTGGCAGAGAAGTCTGATATTCTGACTGCATCAACAAGTAAAATGAAGGTACGTTGCCTCGCTCATCTGCAATTATAACCCCAACATTATTTTCAGAACCTGCAAGAAAACAATGTCATACTCACCTGCACGACATTCACACCCAGATCAAAGCATCGACTACGAAACCCAACATGCCATCATGTTCCCACATGCACCATTTTGAGTGCAGCTAACTCCACAAATGTATAGATGTGAATTTCAACCGAAATGAAAAATCTTATAGAACAAAAGAATACAGGATCAAGCTCTTCAGCCCATGATGTTGTGCAAAACTAATTAAATTCATCCATCCTGCTTACACAAGTACATATCTGTCCATTCTCTGCGCATTTATTCATTGTAAATACATAAAAGACATAGGTCTTTATTCTTTGGAGCATACAAGGTTGAGGGGGGACTTGATAGAAGTATTTAAACTTATGAGGGGGATAGATAGAGTTGACGTGGATAGGCTTTTTCCATTGAGAGTAGGGGAGATTCAAACAAGAGGACATGAGTTGAGAATTAGGAGGCAAAAGTTTAAGGGTAACATGAGGGGAACTTCTTTACTCAGAGAATGGTAGCTGTGTGGAAAGAGCTTCCAGTAGAAGTGGTAGAGGCAGGTTCAATATTGTCATTTAAAGTAAAATTGGACAGGTATACAGGAAAGGAATGGAGGGTTATGGGCTGAGTGCAGGTCAGAGGGACTAGATGAGAGTAAGCTTTCGGCACGGACTAGAAGGGTCAAGATGGCCTGTTTCCGTGCTGTAATTGTAATATGGTTATATTTATGTGCCTAGCTAAGAACCTCTTAAATACTTCAGTGGAATGTAATATTACAGACATGGACTAACTATAACTTCATAAATTTAGATTAGATTCAACTTTATCATCATTGTGCCGAGTACAGATATAAAGCCAATGATATGTGATTAGTATCTACCCAGAAGTGCAAAAGAATAGTATTATTTACAGGATAAGCTTAGCGCTGTGGTGTGAGATTCAGCAGGGTCACAGCCTCAGGGGAGAAGCTCTTCCTCATGCGCCCCTCATACAATCTCTTCTCCCTCCTGCCATCTGGGAAAAGGCTCCGAAGCATTCAGGCTCTTACGACCAGACTATATAACAGTTTCTTCCCCCAAGCTATCAGACTCCTCAATACCCAAAGCCCGGACTGACACCTTGCCCTACTGTCCTGTTTATTATTTATTGTAATGCCTGCACTGTTTTTGTGCACTTTATGCAGTCCTGTGTAGGTCTGTAATCTAGTACAGCTGTCTCTATGTTTTTTTTTATTACGTAGTTCAGTCTAGTTTTTTGTACTGTGTCATGTAAACCATGGTCCTGAAAAACGTTTTCTCATTTTTACTATGCACTGTACCAGCAGTTATGGTCGAAATGACAATAAAAGTTGACTTGACTTGACTTCCTGAGCCTGTAGTGCCTACCGGATGGGAAGAGAGTAAAAAGTCCATGGTTAGGGTGAGATACATCCTTGATAATGCTTCTTGCCCTGCCCAGGCAGCATTTATGGTAAATGCTCTCAATAGTGGGCAATTGGGTGCCGATAATCCGCTGGGCAGTTTTCACCGCCTGCTGGAGTGCTTTGCAGTCCGATACAAGACAATTGCCATAGCACACTGAGATGCAGTTGGTGAATATGCAATATACCTTCCTTTTGACATTCATCCATCCACATCAATCAGTAAAACCCTAGCAACATTACTACACACTCACCCATCTACCTTAACTTGCCATCACTAAGGGCAAATTGCTTTCTCTATCTCAACCTCAAACAGCCCAGAATGACAGTGTGTACAATGCTCTCATTTTTTCCCTTTTCGATTAAATCCCATTTGTGTGACACAAAAACAACCTGCCCCACTCCAAAATTACTCTCCCTACAGCCCTAGAAGATTGTCCCTTTTAAATAATACAAATTCACCCTTCTCTTCTAAAGGTTGCAATTTCACATTCTCCAGCCATGCACACAGCCATTTACACAGTCCTGTGTAAAGGAACATCAACTTTGTTATGTGTGATATGTAGTTATTGTTCCTGTTAGTGGAAACAATTCATCTTTGTTTCCTATCAAATAGATGTCATAGAACCACAGAATGTTACAGTACTGAAACAGGCCTTTTGGCCCCTCTTGGCTGTGCTGAACCATTTTTCTGCCTAGTCCCACTGACCTGCACCTGGCCCATATCCCTCCATACACCTCTCATTCCAGGTATCTGTCCAAGTTTTTCTTAAATGTTAAAAGTGAGCCCGCATTTACCACTTCATCTGGCAGCTCATTCCACACTCCCTCCACTCTCTGTGTGAAGAAGCCCCCCCCCCTTAATGTTCCCTTTAAACTTTTCCCCCTTCACCCTTAACCCACGTCCTCTGGTTTTTTTCTCCCCTAGCCTCTGTGGAAACAGCCTGCTTGCATTCACTCTATCTATACCCATCATAATTTTATGTACCTCTATCAAATCTCCCCTCATTCTTTTACGCTCCAAGGAATAAAGTCCTAACCTATTCAATCTTTCTCTGTAACTCAGTTTCTCAAGTCCCAGCAACATCCTTGTAAACCTTCTCTGCACTCTTTCAACCTTACTAATATCCTTCCTGTAATTAGGTGACCAAAACTGCACACAATACTCCAAATTCGGCCTTATACAACCTCACCATAACATTCCAACTCTTATACTCAATACTTTGATTTATAAAGTCCAATGTACCAAAAGTTCTCTTACTACTCTATCTACCTGTGACACCACTTTTAGGGAATTCTGTATCTGTATTCCCAAATCCCTCTGTTCTACTGAACTCCTCAGTGCCCTACCATTTACCTTGTATGTTCTACCTTGGTTTGTCCTTCCAAAGTCCTCACACTTGTCTGTATTAAACTCCATCTGCCATTTTTCAGCCCATTTTTCCAGCTGGTCCAAATCCCTCTGCAAGCTTCGAAAACCTTCCTCACTGTCCACTACACCTCCAATCTTTGTATCATGAGAAAATTTGCTGAACCAATTTACCACATTATCATCCAGATCATTGATATAGATGACAAATAACAATGGACCCAGCACTGATCCCTGTGACACACCACTAGTCACAGGCCTCCACTCAGAGAAGCAATCCTCCACTATCACTCTCTGACTTTTCCCATTGAGCCAATATCTAATCCAATTTACTACCTCACCATGTATACCTAGCGACTGAATCTTCCTAACTAACCTCCCATGCGGGATCTTGTCAAAGGCCTTACTGAAGTCCATGTAGACAACATCCACTGCCTTCCCTTCATCCACCTTCCTTGTAACCTCCTCAGAACACTCAAATAGATTTGTTAAACATGACCTACCACGCACAAAGCCGTGTTGACTCTCCCTAATAAGTCCCTGTCTATCTAAATACTTGTAGATCCTATCTCTTAGTACTCCTTCCAATAATTTACCTACTACCAATGTCAAACTTACCGGCCTGTAATTTCCCGGATTACTTTCAGAGCCTACCATAGATACCGACATTTTAAATATATCTGCCAGGGCCCCTGCAATTTCAACACTAGTCTCCTTCTTTCTTTTCTTTTTACAATATTTTTATTCAGAAAAAAAACAATATTTACAGAGTGCAACACATAGATACATCTCAACATAACTTGTGTACATTCATATATTGTGATAAAATTGATCAAAATGTTATAGCATAACACAAAGGCATACCACTCTGTAATCAAAAATTTAAAGACAGGTCATACATTATAAAAAAAAATTATATAAAAAAAGTCAACCCCCTACCAGCTACCAAAGAAAAAAGCTAATGGATGATAATGGATAAATTAGAAAAGAAAACATATTTGCTTAAGAGAAGATAAAAATATACATAAAAGTCTGTGCACTGTTAAACTTTATAAATTGGAAAAGTAATTTAGGAAAAGTCCCCAGATATCATAAAAAGATTGTTTCGAATTTAAGACTGAGCAGCGGATCTTTTCTAAATTTAAATAAGACATAATATCACGTAGCCATTGAAGATGTGTAGGAGGGGTAGACTGCAAGATTGCTCTCCTTGCTAAAAGAGAGGTAAAAACTAAAACCTGTAGGTTAGAAGTATTTAAAGTTATATCTTCATTTGCAATAATACCAAACAAGGCAGTAAGGGGATTTGGGTCAAATTGGACCCTAAAAAGTTGTGAGAAGGTATGGAATACTTCCCGTCAAAACTTTTCAATTTTAGGGCAAAACCAAAACATATGAATTAAAGAGGCATCAGCAGAGTTACATTTATTACAAAGTGGAGAAACATTCGGATAAAAACTGGACAGCTTCTGTTTAGAAATGTAAGCTCTATGGACCACTTTAAATTGTAGAAGAGAATGACGAGCACAGAAAGATGATTTATTAACCCGTTTAAGAATTTTATTCCATCTATCATCAGAAATCTGACAATTTAGGTCATCCTCCCAAGCTTTTTTTATTTTATCTAAAAAGTCTTGTCTAGATTCAATCAACAAGTTATAGATACCGGTAATAGAACCATTAACAAAAGGTTTTAAATTTAAAAGATCGTCCAGTAAATTTTTATCAGGACCTATAGGAAAAACTAGTCTCCTTCAAGGTCCGAGGGAATACCCTGTCAGGGTATTTTTCAAACATCTTTTTCAAACAACAGTAAAACTTCTTAAGACTTTGTGTTCAGCTAGAATGGTACTGCAGAGATATATAAGACTTTCTGGAGTAAAACAACCTGCTGAAGGAACTCAGCAGATTCAACATAACTGGGAGGTGGTGGGGCAGTGCAGCTGGTGAAATTATTGACAATTCCCTTAAAAAAAAGTCTTTTTTTTCAATTACCGTAATCACATTTATTTTACTTTTACTTTACTTTATTGTCACCAAACAATTGATACTAGAGCGTACAATCATCACTACGATATTTGATTCTGCGCTTCGTGCTCGAGTACAAATCGAAGTAAATATAATAAAAATTTAAATTATAAATCATAATTAGAAAATAGAAAAGTGAAAGTAAGGTAGTGCAAGTCAGGTCAGGATATTTGGAAGGTAGAAGCTATTCCAAATCTGGCCATATCCGACAAGCTCCTGAACCTTCTCCTGGAGGGAAGTGGGACAAAAAGTGTGTTGGCTGGGTGGGTCGTGTCCTTGATTATCCTGGCAGCACTGTTCCAACAGCGTGCAATGTAAAGTGAGTCTAAGGATGGAAGATTGGTTTGTGTGATATGCTGGGCTATGTTCATGATCTTCTGCAGCTTCTTCCGGTCTTGGACAGGACAACTTCCATACCAGGTTGTGATGCACCCTAGAAGAATGCTTTCTACGGTGTATCTATAAAAATTAGTGAGGGTTTTAGGGGACAGGCCAAATTTCTTCAGCCTTCTCAGGAAATAAAGGCGCTGGTGGGCCTTCTTGGCAGTGGACTCTGCTTGGTGAGACCAAGTCAGGTCATTTGTGATATTCACACCGAGGAACTTAAAACTTTTGACCTGTTCCACCTGCGCACCACCGATGTAGATGGGGGTTGTGCAGTCCGCTACTCCTTCTGAAGTCAACAACCAATTCCTTCATCTTGCTGACGTTGAGGGATAGGTTATTGTTTTCGCACCATGCCACTAGGTTCTTAATTTCCTCTCTGTACTCCGACTCCAACCCAAGATACGGCCTACAATTGTGGTGTCATCAGCAAACTTATATATTGAGTTTGATGGAAACTTGGCTACACAATCATGGGTGTACAGTGAGTACAGCAGGGGGCTGAGTACACAGCCTTGTGGGGCACCAGTGCTCAGAGTGTTTGTAGAGGAGAGTTTGTCCCCTATTTTTTTTACAGCCTGGGTCCTGTCTGTGAGGAAGTTGAAGATCCAGCTGCAGATCTGAGTGCTAAGACAGACAGACAGACAGACATACTTTATTGATCCCGAGGGAAATTGGGTTCCATTACAGCTGCACCAACCAAGAATAGTGAAGAAATATAGCTTTATAAAACCATAAATAATAATAAGTTAATCATGCCAAGTGGATACAAGTCCAGGACCAGCCTATTGGCTCAGGGTGTCTGACACTCCAAGGGAGGAGTTGTAAAGTTTGATGGCCACAGGTAGGAATGACTTCTTATGACGCTCAGTGTTACATCTCAGTGGAATGAGTCTCTGGCTGAATGTACTCCTGTGCCTAACCAGTACATTATGGAGTGAATGGGAGTCATTGTCCAAGATGGCATGCAACTTGGACAGCATCCTCTTTTCAGACACCACCGTCAGAGAGTCCAGTTCCACCCCCACAACATCACTGGCCTTACGAATGAGTTTGTTGATTCTGTTGGTGTCTGCTACCCTCAGCCTGCTGCCCCAGCACACAACAGCAAACATAATAGCAATGGCCACCACAGCCTCGTAGAACATCCTCAGCATCGTCCGGCAGATGTTAAAGGACCTCAGCCTCGTCAGGAAATAGACAGCTCTGACCCTTCTTATAGACCCAGGTTAAGGTTTCTTAAGACCCAGGTTCCAGAGCTTAGGAATCAGTTTATTTGGAATGATGGTATTGTTGATGGCATTTATGGGATTGTGCTGCAAGAACACTAAATGGGCAGCTGCTCATGTTATAAAAATCATACAATACTTGAGCAGAATTAAGCCATTCGGCCGCTCAAATCTGCTCCAGCATTCAATCATGGCTGATTTATTATCACTCAACCTCATTCTCTGCCTTCCCCTGTAACTTTGATGCCCTAATTAAGAAGCTAAGAACCGCTGCTTTAAAATACCCAATAACGACCTCCACAGCCAACTGTGGCAATGAATTCCACAGATTCACCACTCTTTAGCTGAAGAAATTCTCCACCTGTGTTTTAAATGGACGTCCTTGTAATCTGAGGCTGTGTAATTGAGGCTTGCAAAGTAATTAATGGTTATAACTGATTGCTATTACCACCTTCTTCACAGGTGATTGCACTCTCAAGCTGTGTGAGAACTGTGCCCATACACCCATACACAGTACTGTGGTAGTCCTAGAACAACTTGACTGTAGACTTCTCCACAATCATCAAGAAAACTATCGAACATTACTAATGTTTTATGTTATTTAGCCAATTTTATATTCAGACTTCAATTTCGACGACAAAGATAAGGATCTCACATGGTCTGTACACACCAGCTGTGTGGTGAAAAAAGCACAACAGCACCTTTCACCTCAGACGGTTGAGGAAGCTTGGTATGGGGTCCCAGATTCTAAGAAATTTCTACAAGGGCACAACTGAGAGCATCCTGACTGGCTGCATCACTGCCTGATATGGGAACTGAACCTCCTTTAATCGCAGGACTCTGTAGAGAATGGTGCTGACAGCTCAGCGCATCTGTAGTTGTGAACTTCCCATGATTCAGGACAATTACAGAGACAGGTGTGTAAAAAGGGCCCGTAGGATCATTGGGGACCCGAGTCACCCCAACTATCAATGTATTACTTCACCGAAAGTTCAATACAATTCACCTTTATTCAATTTAGGCTGCCTTGGATTGTAATCCAAGAACATACAAGTTTGTAAGTTAATTGGTCATTGTCCTGTGACTGGGCTAGGGTTAAATCTATGGGTTGAAAGGTGGTGAGGCTCAGTGGGCCAGAAGGGCATGTACCGTACTGTATCCGTAAATAAATAAACAAACAACAGAAAATTTGCAGATGCTGGAAATCCAAACAAGACACACAAAATGCTAGAGTTCTGATGAAGGGTCTTGGCCTGCAATGTCGATTGTTTACTCTTTCCCACAGATGCTGCCTGACCTGCTGAGTTCCTCCAGCATTTTGTGTCTGTTGAAATAATTCTCTTCTGGTTTTTGGAACTTTGCCTTGCTGAAATTAATTCCACTGGTCTGCAGTTGCCGCATTTGTCAATGCACACTTCTGAACAAAGATGTTACATTTGCAATTTTCCAGTATTCAAGCAATATTCCCTAATCCAGGGATAAAAGCTGGACACCAGCATCTACTTTCTTCGAAAATCTGGGATGTATCTTCGTGGACCAAGTGATTTAGCCACTTTGAATCCAGCTAGAAGGGTTGCAGGCCAAAATGTTAATTCTTCATTTCCTTTCCACAGCTGCTGCCTGATCTGAGTTCCTCCAACACTTTGTAAATTGCTCCAGATTTACAGCATCTGTTGTCTCACAGAGTTCGAGTACTACAGCCCATCTGGTCTGTGCCAGCCTGGTCTTCTGCTTAGTCCTACCTACCCATCCCCAGACCATTTCCCTCCATACCTCTCTCTTATCCATGCACCTATGCACACTTCTCTTAAATGTTACAAATGAATTTGCATCCTCCACTTCTACAGGCAGCTAGTTCTACACTTGCATCATCCTGTGAGTGAAGCTCTCCCTCAGGCTCCCCTTAAATGCTTCACCTTTAACCTATGACCTCTAATTCCAGTCTTACCCAAGTGGGAAAACCTTCAAGTATTTACCCTATCTATAACTCTCAATTTTCTCTACCTCTATCAAATCTTCTCATGCTTCTACACTCCAAGGAATAAAGTCCTAATTTATTCAATCTTTCCCTAGAACTCTGGTCATCAAGTCCTGGAAACATCCTTGTAAAATTTCTCTGTACTCTTTCAATTTTATTGATATCTTTCCTGTAGGTAGGTGACCAAAACCCCATCTGTGTTACCCCTTATGTTACTGTTGCACTATTCGAAATCTTGATAGAAACATAGAAAACCTACAGGTCCTTTGGCCCACAAAGCTGTGCCGAACATGTCCTTACCTTAGAACTACCTAGGCTTACCCATAGCCCTCTATTTTTCTAAGCTCCATGCATCCATCCAGGAGTCTCTTAAAAGACCCTATCGTTTCAGCCTCCACCGCCACCCCATTCCGTGCACTCACCACTCTCGGTATAAAAAACTTATTCCTGACATCTCTTCTGTACCTTTGAGGGGTGGAGCTAAGTGATGATGGCGCTAAACGGCGACTCCTTTACTTGCATCTTCAGAAACAGCTCTATTTCTATCTCTGATATCTCTTTTTCCCCCCTTTTGAAGACCCTGACCTGGAGTTACACTCTGACTTCTGATCTTTGCGGGAATGGCACTCGCTCTCAGGGCCTCATAACCGGCTGCCTTTTGATATCCCAAGAATGCGGCCTGGAAGACCAGCGCACCTTCAGGGTTCCAGATTTTCGTGGCTCTAGAGACAGGCTGATACAAGGCTGGTACCACTGACTGAGGAACCACAGAAGAACACGGAACATCAGGAGCAGTGTCCAGAGACCCGAGTTCTTTGGGCACAGAGCTCGGAAACAGTTGTTTGTAATGTCTCTCCTCTTGCTGTGAAATGGAGACACCTCATTTTTCCTTATTAGGAGAGAGAGAGCCTGTGGTATGTTGAATTACCAGGCGAACAAGTAGTCTTTGGGGTACTGCAAGTCTGTGCCTTTATTGATGCTTTGCTGCACGCTCGAGTGCTCCGTGAGGGTGCCGATGCTTTTTGCTGGTGGGGGAGTGGGGGGCGGGTTGTTGTCTTGCTGCTGCGTATGAGAGGGAGGGGAGAGCTGAGGGGGGGTCTTTGGGGTTCTAAAGTTTAACTGCCATCCATTCTTTGGGGCACTCCTCAAGCTGAGACAATAGGTCAACCTGGACAGGCAGGTTTGTGGATCTTGGGTAGGAGGTAGAAACGGGAAGTGCAGGGTGTGGAAACTATGAGGTTGGTGGCAATAGATGGGAGATCCCCAGAGCTAATAAGGTTGGTGATGGTATAGGAGACAATGGCCTGGTGCTCCTTAGTGGGGTCATGATCAAAGGGTAAATAAGAGGAGGTATCAGAGAGTTGTCGCTGTGCCTCGGCCAGGTAGAGTCGGGTCTCATCAATATATAAAAGGCCACACCGGGAGCACCGCCGGATGCAGTACACCACACCAGCCGACTCACAGGTGAAGTGTCACCTGTGAGACCTGACGCAGACTGGGAGACCGTTTCACTGAACACCTACGCTCTGTCCGCCAGAGAAAGCAGGATCTCCCAGTGGCCACACATTTTAATTCCACGTCCCATTCCCATTCAGATATGTCTATCCATGGCCTCCTCTACTGTCAAGATGAAGCCACACTCAGGTCGGAGGAACAACACCTTATATAGCGGCTGGGTAGCCTCCAACCAGATGGCATGAACATTGACTTCTCTAACTTCCGTTAATGCCCCTCCTCCCCTTCTTACCCCATCCCTGATATATTTAAATTTTTTCCCCTCCCTTTTTTCTTTCTCTCTCTGCCCATCACTCTGCCTGTTCTCCATCTCCCTCTGATGCTTCCCTCCCCCTTTCTTTCTCCTGAGGCCTCCCATCCCATGATCCTTTCCCTTCTCTAGCTCTGTATCCCTTTTGCCAATCACCTTTCTGGCTCTCAGCTTCACCCCACCCCCTCCGGTCTTCTCCTATCATTTTGAATTTCCCCCTCTCCCTCCTACTTTCAAATCTCTTACTATCTCTCCTTTCAGTTAGTCCTGACGAAGGGTCTCAGCCCGAAACGTTGACAGCGCTTCTCCCTATAGATGCTGCCTGGCCTGCTGCATTCCACCAGCATTTTGTGTGTGTTGCCTGAATTTCCAGCATCTGCAGATTTCCTCGTATTAGCTTCTTATTCTACTTTATGACATAAAGAATATTTTTCATGAATTTCTGCCACTGTTGACGTCATGCAAGGGGTAGAACTCTCCATCTTGAGAATTTGAACCAATCAGAGACACAACTGCTTAGGGATTTAATCAGAGAGCCAAAATAAAAGGATCTTTTTCAATTTCAAGCAATCTGAAGTCAGGATTAAGTTGTACTCTCAAGGGGAACTCCATTAAACTTCTTTCTAACAATGCAGAGTAAACTGTTATACATCACCTCCAATTTTAAAAATATATCCCAAACTGCTTCAGTGGGACAAAATGAGGGCAAAGGCAAATTCCTTCAGGTCTGTAACACCTTCCTATAAAGTCTCAAGAGATTCAATACCTGTTCTTTTTCAATCCGCTATACAGATCCCAAACACTTAATAGTGACAGATTTAGGATCATAAACATGGAAACAATTCAACCCAAAATCCCTACTCTTTAATCTCTTCTCTGCAATGTCCTCCCCTTATGGTACTGAAATAAATCCACTGTCAAAGCTGCAGCTGTTCGACTTCCAGATCATAAGTGTAAAAAGTGAACCTTTTGTGGTTCACAGATTAATTGCCTGCAATTTGTGTTCTAGTTACAGACTCCTTTCAGAGCCATACAACATAAACACTCAAAACAATAACACCAGCACTTACCTACCACTGCCTCACATAGGAGTGATTCATTACAACAACCTTGCTTTGCCAGTACAAAATACCAAAGGTTATACTGACTGGCTTACTCACTTGCCACACAAGTTAACAGGGTAGTTATGGCGGCATATGGTGCGCTGGCCTTCATTAGTAGGGGGATTGAATTCAAGAGCTGTGAGGTAAAGCTGCAGCTCTATAAAATTCTGGATAGACCATAAGATCATTAGACATAGGAGCAAAATTAGACCAGGTCATTCAGCCCTTTGAGTCTGCTCTGCCATTCCATCATGGCTGATCCCAGATCCCTCTCAACCCCATTCACCTGCCTTCTCACCATATCCTTCAATGCCCTGCCTGATCAGGAAATAATCAATTTCCATCTTAAATAAACGTACGAACTTGGCCTCCACCGCAATTTGTGGCAGAGCATCCCACAGACTTACGATGGGAAGTGAGGACTTCGATACGATAGCTATCACTAGAGGTAATGCTGAGCAAACCTGTGAGCTAAAGATAGACAAGCCCCCTGGTCCTGATGGAATGCATCCCAGGGTACTGAGATAAATGGCAGAGGTTATAGTTGAGGCTTTGGTAATAATTTACCAAAATTCTCTGGACTCTGGACAGGTCCCAGCAGATTGGAAGGTGGCAAATGTCACACCACTTGTCACATCCTTCAAAAAAGGATGTAGTCAAAATGCAAGTAACTAACAGTCGGCCCTCCTTATCCGCAAGTTCCGCATGTGTGAATTCAACCAAACACGATTTGAGAAAACCTGGAAGTGCTCTTCCAGCACTTGTTCAAGCATGTACAAACTTTTTTTCTTGTCATTATTCCCTAAACAATGCAGTATAATAACTATTTTACATAGCAATTACATTGTATTAGGTATTATAAGTAATCTAGAGATGATTTCAAGTACATGGGAGGATGTGTGTAGGTTATCTTGGATTGGGATCCAAAAAATATTCGTAAGTTCTCTTACTAAGTAAGTCTGAACAGGTACATCTGGTATTATTTAGCATCAGTTAGTCAAACATTTGTCTTAGTATATATTTTACCTTTCTATGCATTTAAAACACTTAAGAACGTATGGTTCGGCGCCGGGTTTGGGAACGGGAGTTCCCGAGTTCGATCCAGTGACAGATCACTCCCGGGGGCGCCCTCCATCCGTACCTGGTTGATGTGGAGGATCAAAAACCCAAAACCCAAAAACCCAATAATTAAACTACTGCATTGCTTAGTAATAATTGTAGCTTTCATCGGGGCAGGGCCTTTCTCATTTTATCATTTAAAATTGTTCCGATCATTGACCAACTGTAGCCTAACGCTTTTCCTTTTTTTTTTGTAATTTATTTTTTTATTGAAGTTCATCATCAAACAAACATTTCCATAAGATGTGTTTCAGACATTGTACCCATATATCATATATATCACAAATCTCCACAAAGTATTTATCTGAGGTACACACTTATAGAAAAGAGTGGAGAGAAAAAACAAGCAAAAGGGAAGAACTAGTACAAGTAGGGAGTGATCTTTTGTTTTTACAACAGGATCATTGATTTGTGAGAATAAAGTCATGCCTATGAGGCATTATTTAGTTAAACTATTTTTCCCAGTATGAATCAAATTGTCCCAAATTGGATAAAATTCTCTTACGTTTGATTGGATTTAATAGCCCATTGACATTAAAAGAAATGAATTTTACCTTGTCCTTAGCCATCTGTATTTATCTGTCAATGTACCATTGAAATTAGAATAAAACTTTATATACACACCCACACACACACACACACACAAATATATATATATATACACACACACACACACACACACACATTACATACGTACATATATATATATATATTCTAATTTTGGTGGGGGAAAAGGAGTAAGTGAGCGAATAAAGAATAACAACTAAGTAATATAAAATCCACATTATAATAAGTATTTCTTGCGATAGGTATATCACCGTGTACTTTTGCTTTCATTTAGCCTCTCAACATTTTAAAAGTTAGCCAAACCTTATGGCTCTTCTGAAGGGGGTGAGGACTGTCTGAGAAACTCCCGGTCTCTTCCTGATACATTTCTCTCAGCCTCCTCCCGTCTCCTGCCTTCTCGATTCTCGCACTATTTCCCAAGCGGAGCGGGACAGTTCCTCAGTCAGGCTTTCCCTAATTTTGGTGACACTGACGGGCAAACCTCTGGCCTTCATGTCCGTAGTTGCCTCTCCCACCGTCTGGTACAACCGCGTCCCGTTGTCATAAAACACTCAAAGTTTAGCAGGGTATAGAGTTTGAAATCTAATCATATTTTGCTTTAGTACTCGCTTCACTTCAGAGTATTCTTTGCGTTTCTGCAAGACCGCGGGGAGGGGGGAGGTAATCTTGGTCGAAATATATTAATTTATCGTCGAAAAACACTCTCTTCTTACCCCAGGCCCTTTGTAGAATCTGCGTCTTGGTGCTGTACCGAAGGAATTTAATTATTATAGAGCGTGGCTTTCTGTCCTGGGTAGGTTTCGGAACCAGCGCGCGGTGCGTCCTCTCGATTTCCAGCTCCATAGTTGAGGGAAGATCCAGCGCGTCCCGCAGTAACTTTTCGACAAGCCCCGTCATAGACGAGCCCTTCGCTCCTTCGGGAACGTTGTAGATTCTGATCTTTTTCTGCCGTGATCTTCCCTCCAGATCAAGCAGTTTACCTTCTTGGTGGTGTATTATTTTTATTGTCTTGCTCAGTATCTGTTCCACGTTTTGAACGCGATCTTCCACCTTCTTGATTCGAGTCGCTGCCATCGCTATTTTTTGATTAATGCTGGCGAGCTTTGCCTTAATATCCCCGAGCTGCTGCTTTATTTCTTTCTGGACCTCCATTATCTCTTTCAGGATTTCGAACATATTCGCGGCTTCGACTGAGTGAGGCCCAGCAGCCGCCTCGCTCACACGCAGTCAGGTAGGAGAGCCGCTCGCTGCACTCCTCTCGGACCCAGGCTCCACAGTGTCACTTTTTTTTATTTCCGTTCCTTTTCCCCATTCTTGCCCCTCTTTTCAGTTCAAATATTTTTCGAAAAATATTATATTTGATGGAATAACGGGGCTTAATACGCGCTTTTCCGGAGGAGCTAGTGACTTAAGCTGCCATTCTCGACGATGACGTCACTGGAACCCACCTAACGCTTTTCCAATGACCGATGGTGTTTCACCTCTGTCCGATCGCTTTCTTATTTCCACTTTATTTTTAATCATGATCATGATTATTTTCGTGAACAGAAACACTGCGGATTAAGAGCTCCGCTGCCGGGTCCTAATGTCCACTGCACTGAGACAGGTTAAATAAGGTTTGGTGTTCCGCTGGGTCCTAAGGTCCATGGCACTGACACAGGTTGAATAAGGGACTTGAGCATCCTCGTTTTTTGGTATCCATGAGGGGTCCCGGAACCAATCCTTCATGGGTAAGGAGGGCCGACTGTATAGGCCAGTTAATTTAATATCTGTAGTTGGAAAAATGCTTGAAACTATTATTAAAAAAGAAATAGCAACGCATTAGGAAAGAAATGGATCCATCAGGCAGATACAGCATGGATTCAGCAAAGACAAGTCGGTATGACAAACTTACTGGAGTTTTTTTGAGGATATAACAAGCGCATTTGATAGAGGAGGACAAATAGACATTTGTAGAAGGCATTTGATAAGATGCCAAATAAAAGTTATATCCATAAGATAAGAATGCATTGAGTTGGGGGTGATACATCACCATGGATAGAGAATTGGTTAACCAGTAGAAAATAGAGAGTTGGGATACATTGTTGGCGTTTCTTGGGCAATCAGTGGTGAGTGGTGTGCCACAGGGGTCAGTGCTGGGCCCACAACTGTTCCACAATGTTCATTAACAATCTGGAAGAAGGGAACAAGTGTAGTGTATCTATGTTTGCTGATGAAACTAAATTGAGTAGAAAAATCAAATTGTGCAGAAGAACTGGACAATCTGCACAGATATAAATAAATTAAGTGAGTAGGCAAGGGTCCGGCAGATGAAGTACAATTTTGGTAAATCTGAGGTCATCATTTTGGAAGGAAAAATGGAAGATCAGATTATTATTTAAATAGAAACATAGAAAACCTACAGGACGATACAGGCCCTTCGGCCCACAAAGTTGTGCCGAACATGTCCCTACCTTAGAAACTACCAGGGTTACCAATAGCCCTCTATTTTTCTAAGTTCCATTGACCTATCCAAAAGTCTCTTAAAAGACCTGATCGTTTCCGCCTCCATCATTGTTGCCAGCAGCTCATTCCACGCACTCACCACTCTCAATGTGTAAAAAAACTTACCCCTGACATCTCCTCTGTACCTACTCCCAAGCACCTTAAACCCCTGCCCTCTTGTGACAGCCATTTCAGCCCTGGGGAAAAAGCCTGACTATCCACACAATCAATGCCACTCATCATCTTATATACCTCAACCAGGTCACCTCTCACCCTCTGTCACTCCAAGGAGAAAAGGCTGAATTCACTCAATCTGTTTTCATAAGGCATGCTCCCCAATCCAGGCAACATCCTTGTAAATCTCCTCTGCATCCTTTCTATGTTTTCCACATCCTTCCTGTAGTGAGGCGACCAGAACTGAGCACAGTACTCCAAGTGGGGTCTGACCAAGGTCCTATATAGCTGCAACATTACCTCTCAGCTCCTAAATTCAATTCCGCGATTGATGAAGGCCAATGCACTGTATGCTTTCTTAACCACAGAGTCAACTTGCACAGCTGCTTTGAGCGTCCTATGGACTTGGACCCCAAGATCTCTCTGATCCTCCACACTGCCAAGAGTCTTACCATTAATACTATATTCTGTCATCATATTCGACCTACCAAAATAAACCACTTCACACTTATCTGGGTTGAACTCCATCTGCCACTTCTCAACCCAGTTCTGCATCCTATCAATGCCCCGCTGTAACCTCTGACAGCCTTCCACACTATCCACAACACCCCCAACCTTTGTGTCATCAGCAAACTTACTAACCTATCCCTCCACTTCCTCATCCAGGTCGTTTATAAAAATCACAAGGAGTAAGGGTCCCAGAACAGATCCCTGAGGCACAACACTGGTCACCGACCTCCATGCAGAATGTGACCCGTCTACAACCACTCTTTGCCTTCTGTGGGAAAGCCAGTTCTGGATCCACAAAGCAATTTCCCCTTGGATCCCATGCCTCCTTACTTTCTCAATAAACCTTGCACGGGGTACCTTATCAAATGCCTTTCTGAAATCCATATACATCTACTGCTCCTCCTTCATCAATGTGTTTAGTCACATCCTCAGAAAATTCAATCAGGCTCGTAAGGCATAATCTGCCCTTGACAAAGCCATGCTGACTATCCCTAATCATATTATACCTCTCCAAATGTTCATAAATCCTGCCTCTCAGGATCTCTCTGTCAACTTACCAACCACTGAAGTAAGTAAGACTCACTGGTCTATAATTTCCTGGGCTATCTCTACTCCCTTTCTTGAATAAGGGAACAACATTCGCAACCCTCCAATCTTCCCATCCTCATTGATGATGCAAAAATCATCACCAGAGGCTCAGCAATCTCCTCTCACAGTAGCCTGGGGTACATCTCATTTGGTCCCCGCGACTTATCCAACTTGATGCTTTCCAAAAGCTCCAGTACATCCTCTTTCTTAATATCTACATGCTTAAGCTTTTCAGTCTGCTGCAAGTCATCACTCTATGGCTTAAAAAATACCTCCTACCCCTATTCTAAAGGGTCACCTCTCAAGTTGAAGGCTGCACCCTCTAGTTCTGGATACCCCCACCACAGGAAATATCCTCTCCGCATCCACCCTATCTAGTCCTTTCAACTTTCGGTAGATTTCAATAAGATGTCCCCGCATTCTTCTAAATTCCAGTGAGTACAGGCCCAAAGTTGCCAAATGCTCCTCATGTTAACCCCTTCATTTCCAGATCATCCTTTTGAACCTCCTCTGGACTCTCTCCAATGACACACATTCTTTCTGACATATTGGAACCAAAACTATTGACAGTACTCCAAGTGTGGCCTGACTAGTGTCTTGTAAAGGCTCAGAATGATCTTCTTCCTTTTATATTCTATTCCCCTTGAAATAAATACCAAAATTCCATTTGCCTTCTTTACCACAGATACAACCTGTAAATTAACCTTCTGGGAGTTTTGCACGAGGACTCCTAAAAGCTGATTTTTACTTGTGTGTATGGGCTATGCCGTAGCCTACGCCATAGGCCTGATTAGGTGGATTTGACGATTTGGTTCGTCTATCTCGCTTCGGTGTACAGACATGGCGGAGAAGAAGCAATCGGAAATGCGTAGGAGGAAATGCGATGCTACCAAACGAACCAATCACAGTTGTTGCGGTCTGCGTCGTCATGATGAGCAAGTTACTTTTTTGGGGAGGTGCACGTCACCGTACAGTGTAGGCTACGGGGTACCTACAGCATAGATGCGACACACAAGTATAAATCAGCCGTAAGTCCCGCTGATGTTTTAGCTTCTCCCCATTTAGATAATAGCCTGCACTATTGTTCTTTTTACCAAAATGCATTATCATACATTTCCCAACACTGCATTCCATCTGTCACATTTTTGTCCATTCTTCCAATTTGTCTAAATCCTGCTTCAATCACATTGCTTCCTCAGCACTACCTACCCCTCCACCTATCTTCGTATCATCTGCAGACTTTGCCACAAAGCCATGAATTCCATTATCTAAATCACTGAATGTGAAAAGTAGCAGTCCATACTGACCCCTGAGGAACACACTAATCACCACAGCCAACCAGAAAAGGCCCCTTTTATTCCCACTCGCTGCCTCATGCCTGTCAGCCATTCTGCTATCCAAGCCAAAATCTTTCCTGTAACGCCATAGGATTTTATATTGTTAAGCAGCCTTATCTGTGGCACCTTATCAAATGCCCTCTGAATACCCAAGCAAATGATATACAATGTTTCTCCTTTGTCCACATTGCTTGTTGGACCACACTTGGAGTATTGTGTACGTTTCTGGTTGCCTCATTATAGACAGGATATGGACGACTTAGAGAGGGTGTAGAGGAGATTTACATGGAAACTGCCTGGATTGGAAAGGTTAAGTAAGCAAGCGTTTTTCTCTTAGAAATGAAGAAGGATCCAAGATAACTTTATAGATAGAGTGAGCAGTCAGAGACTTTTTCCCAGGGTGGAAATGACTGATACAAGGGGGCATAATTTTAAGGCGATTTTAGGGAAGTACTGGGGGATGTCAGAGGTAGTTTGTTTTTTACACTAAGTGGTGGGTGCATGTAACATGCCGCTGGGGTATTGGTAAAGGCAGAT
Source organism: Hemitrygon akajei (assembly GCF_048418815.1). Taxonomy (NCBI): domain Eukaryota; kingdom Metazoa; phylum Chordata; class Chondrichthyes; order Myliobatiformes; family Dasyatidae; genus Hemitrygon; species Hemitrygon akajei. Next base: position 200,726,144 of record NC_133127.1, on the reverse strand, counting down.
ACATTAGGGATATTTAAAAGACTCTTAGATAGACACATGGATTTAAAAAAATGGAGCACTATGTGGGAAAGAAGTGTTTGATAAATCTTGGAGTAAATTAGAGGTTGGCTCAGCATTAAGGGCCAAAGTGCCAGTACTACGCTGTGCTGTTCTTAGTTATGTAACTACCTGAACAATAAGTGCAGAGATGAGAGTATTAATAGCAGATGGAAAGAAATATGGCAATAAATTAAGAAATGAGTAAAGAAAAATAGTTGAAATCCCTCATGATAATTTTTTTTTATTAGTTTTTAATGCATTTTCTACATCGCTACAGATTAAAAAAACAAATCAAAATGAAGAACCTTAATACAGTGCAAAAATAAACATACAATAATAATATAATACAAAAAAAGATAGTTGAGAAAGCACCCAAATTGAAGACATGTAAAATTAGTATCCTCCCCAAGCCCCGCAACAATAAAAAACTCCAGACCAACCACAACACAATATAGAGAATATAAATCGGACATTCAAACCCCCAAAGCTGTAAGTACACTTAAAAACAGAAGGTATTAATGCCTACTACCAAAAAAAAAGGAGCTGAAAGCAAGGGACCGGAAAAAAAACCTTAGTTAAGAAGAAGGTTATGAAAGTACTCAATAAAAGGTCCCCAGACCTTATGGAACTTTATATCCGAATTAAGAACTGAATAATGAATTTTTTCAAGGTCTAAGCAGGACATAATATCATTAGGCCATTGAGCATGCGTGGGTGGGGCAACATCTCTCCATCTAAGGAGGATTAAACGTCTAGCCAGGAGAGAAGCAAAAGATAATATTCAACATTTAGTCGGACTCAAACGTAAATCTGTCTCACCCAAAAAACCAAACACAGCAATTAAAGGGTTAGGTTCTAGGTGGTGATTCAGAATATAAGATAAAGTTATGAAGACATCTTTCCAAAATTTCTCCAAGCTAGGCCTCATGATAATTCTAACTCACTAGCAAATGGACATTTTTCACCACAAGTCCTGATAGAGGATTCATTCTCAGATCTGGTTACGAGGAACAAATCAGACAAGCTGGCAATAAGGCATCAAGAAAGCATCTTGGCAACAGTGAAGATAATAGACTAATAATAGACAATGCTTTATTATAATAGAGAACAATAAAGAAGACAAAGTTAATAGACTGGAGTAAGAGTATAGAAATTGAAGATAAAATATTTAAAACAAAGGGGAAACATTTAGTTAAATGTTCTGAATACAGGAGTATTACCTCAATGAATGAAGGACATGAGCACTCATGAGGTTGCACGGATATTTGTGGAGAAGAGCAGAACAAGTGGCTATCTATATGAGGTCATCATCAAGCAATCCAAAAAGAATTGGGAACCTCTACCCAAAGAGTGTAGAGAAAACATGGAAATTGAAAGCAAAGGGTTTCAAATTGAAGGCAAACAATACAGTGTGCTTCAGAAGAGGCAGAAGCACAAGATTAAAAGTGAGGTATGTCTCACACGATACAGATAAGGAAATATTGCCCACAAGTAAAACATGAATATTCATTTGGAATGGTTCAGCTGAAAGACTTGCTGCAGCCAAATATGCGATGTAATGTCCTGTATTGTGCCCCCCAAGATTCAGAGAAACTGTAACAGCACATTTCACCATGGGAAGATAGAGCTTAATTCAGCTAAGCATAACATTAGCTCCCGAACAGCATGTTAATTTTAAGGTACTAAGTCAATGCAGATCAGCATGTACACTCAATGTATGCATGCTCCAGGCACAGACCCAGAGCTAAAAGCTTGTGAACTGCAGAGTCATGACTGGACAGAATGCCCACTAGAATTCAGTTATCTTATTTAGGTATACAAATTAACTGAAACTTTTAAAACTTTGTAAAGGACAAGAGAAACAAAATGATTCTGCTAACAGACTGCATCACTTTCACTCTAGAAGGCCTGTATCTGAGACTTCCTTTTCTTCTCAGACACCTTCACAACATTTATAACCACCACAGGATGTGGGTGTACTCCAGCAATACAAATCAGCAGCAAACATGACTTTCATTTTAGAATAATCCATGCAGCCAGCAGCACTTCCACTAATTATGTTTGATTAAATATTTAAATTCCAAGCTGGACTATGGACAGAAAAATTCATAAAAAAGGAATTCAAGGTCCTGTTTTAGACCATAAAATACAGGAGCAGAATTAGGCCATTTCGCCAATCAAGTCTGCTCCACCATTCCATCAGGCTGATCTACTGTCCTCTCAGCCCCTATCACCTGCCTTCTCCTAGTATCTCAACATGCCCTAATTAAAAATCTATCAACCTTGACTTAAATATACCCAATGAGCTGGCCTCCACAGCTGTCAGTGGTAACAAATTCCACAGGTTCACTGTTCTCTAGCCAAAGACATCTCTCTATTCCAAGGCTGTCTCCTTGGGTCTTAAGACTCCTCCCACCAAAGGAAACGTACTCTCCACATCTGTTCCGGTAGAATGTGGTGCACTTGAGCGCAGCGGCTTCTACTGAGTCAATAAAACTTGGTATTGTTGTAACATTTTTTACACTAGCAAAACCCAGCCAGACATTAAGAACTTAAAAGTACTGTAAGTCTGTCCGATCAGCAAGTTCTCAACGAATTGTATGAGACTATCAGCACCCTGGAGACTGCACACCCAGAGGCTGCTTTCATCGTTGCTGGTGACTTTAGAGCGTCCAAAGATTTGTCAACACATCCAGATGAGCCCACGGGGGATAGCATACTCGACCACTACTACTCTCCTTTCCGCAACACTTACAAAGCGTTCCTCCGCCCGCTGTTTGGAAAGTCGGATCACTCCTCCATCTTGCTTCTGCCATTGTACAGGCAGAAGGTGAAACAAGAGGCAGCTACAGTTAAAACCATGCACTGCTGGTCTCCATGCTACAGGACTGTTTTGATGACGTCAACTGGAATGACTTTCATGATAAGGATGTCTCGAAGTTCACAGAAGGGGTCATGAGCTTCAACTGGAAGTGCATCGAGGATGTTGTCCCCAGAAATCGGTCAGGGTCAATCCAAACTAAAAACCCTGGATCAACAGTTCCATGTGAACAGCATTTAACACACAGAGTTTACATTGCCAGTAACCAACAGGAACTCAAAAAATGCAGCTAAGATTTACACAGGCATCAAGGCAGTAAAATGACAATACACAGACAAGATCCAGACACAATTCTCCACTAACAACACACACAGCTTATGGCAAGGTCTGCACACCATCACAGACTTCAAAGCTAAGTGAAGTGGTACCCACACTGGACCCCTTATAATATGCCTACTGACACAACTGATCAACAGATGATGCAATAGCCACAATCCTACACATCGTCCTCACACAATTTGGAGAAGGGGGATGCTTATGTGAGAATGCTGTTCTTGGACTACAGTTCAGCATTCAACACCATTGTTCCCTCCAGGCTCAACAAGAAGCTCAGAGACCTGATGACACAAAGGTTGGGGGTGTTGTGGATAGTGTGGAGGGCTGTCAGAAGTTACAGCAGGACATTGACAGGATGCAAAACTGGGCTGAGAAGTGGCAGATGGAGTTCAACCCAGATAAGTGTTAAGTGGTTCATTTTGGTAGGTCAAATATGATGGTAAAATATTGTATTAATGGTAAGACTCTTGGCAGTGTGGAGGATCAGCGGGATCTTGGATTCCGAGTCCATAGGACACTCAAAGCTGCTGCGCAGGTTGACTGTGTGGTTAAGAAAGCATACGGTACATTGGCCTTCATCAATTGTGGGATTGAGCTTAGGAGCCAAGACGTAATGTTGCAGCTATATAGGACCCTGGCCAGATCCCACTTGGAGTACTATGCTCAGTTCTGGTCACCTCACGATAGGAAGGATGTGGAAACCATAGAAAAGGTGCAGAGGAGATTTACAAGGATGTTGCCCGGATTGGGGAATAGGTTGAGTTAATTTGGCCTTTTTTCCTTGGAGTTCCTTGGAGGATGAGAGGTGACCTGATAAGAGTTGTATATGATGAGAGGCATTGATCGTGTGGATAGTCAGAGGTTTTTTCCCCAGGGCTGAAATGCCTTATACGAGAGGGCACAGTTTTAAGGTGCTTGGAAGTAGGTACAGAGGAGATGTCAGGGGTAAGTTTTTTATGCAGAGAGTGGTGAGTGTGTGGAATGGGTTGCTGGCAATGGTGGTGGAGGTGGATACGATAGGGTCTTTTAAGAGACTCCTGGACAGGTACATGGATCTCAGAAAAATAGAGAGGTATGGGTAACCCTAGGTAATTTCTACGGTAAGGACATGTTTGGCACAGCTTTGTGGGCCAAAGGGCCTGTAGGTTTTCTATGTTTCTATGTAACAGCAAAAGACCTGCAGATATCTTTAGAACTTGCTGAAGTCTCTGTTCATGTGGCCATGATACGAAAAACACTGAACAAGAATGGTGTTCATGGAAGGACACCATGGAGGAAACCACTGCTCTCCAAAAAATGACTGATGTACGTCTCAAGCTTGCAAAAGACCACATGGATGTTCTACAACGCTTTCGGGACAACGTTATGTGACAGATGAGACAAAAGTTAAACCTTTTGACAGTAATGCACACCATTATATTTGGAGGAAAAGGGGCACTGCACACCAACACCAAAACGTCATCCTGGTAGAAAGAGCATCATGGTTTGGGGCTGCTTTACTGACTCCAGGCCCAGAGGCCCAGGCAGCTTGCAGAGGATCTCAGGGCAGTGGTCCATCTCCTGAAGCTTCATAGAAGTTGGATGACTCAACAAGACAATGACTTGAAACACAAGAGTAAAACAACAACAGAATGATTTAAAAAGAAAAAAAATATTTCTGAAATGTCCAAGTCAGAGTCCAGACCTTAACCCAAATGAGATGCCATGGCATGCCCTGAAGTGAAGTGTTCATGCAAGGCATCCTAGAAATATTGATGAATAAAACAGTTTTGTATGGAGGAATAGTCTAAAATTCCTCCTTGACATTGTGCAAATCTGATCAGCAGCTACAGGAAACATTTGGTGGAGGTTACTGCTGCTAGAGGAGGTTCTACCAGTTATTAAATACAAGGGTTCACATATTTTTTCCAGCTTGGACTGTGAATGATTAAACAGTGCGTTCAATAAAGACATGAAAAGTACAATTGTTTGTGTTATTAGTTTAGACAGATTGTGTTTATCTATTATTGTGACTTAGGTGAAGATGACCAAATTTTATGAATAATTAATACAGAAAACCTAAAGTAAGTACATGTTTGGCACAGCTTTGTGGGCTGAAGAGCCTGTATTGTGCTGTAAGTTTTCTATGTTCTATGTTCTAAAACCAGGTAATTGCAAAGAGTTCACAATCTTTCTTGCAACTGTATGTACATTTGTACTTCGATAATAAATTTACTTCAAACTTTGAACATGAATGTGCAGAGAATAGAGAAATATGAACCTCACATAGGCAGATGGGATTAGTTTAGTTAGGCACTTAATTGCTGGTTTAATTAGTTTAGCACAGCACTGTTGAGCTGAATGGCTTCTTCATGTGCTGTAGTGTTCGCATCACATCAAGTGTAAAATCATATCAACAGGCAGTAAAAGTGGATGCAGTTGTTCTAAACGGTGAAAAGTTTGTCAGGCTCCTGAAATCACATGTCTCAGCTACTAGAAGGTAGTTCTCTTTACCCTATCAAGTCAGGTTTACACAGCGTGCAAAGAAGCCTTTCAACCCAATTCATCCATGCTGACTAAAGTGCCTACTGAAGCCTGGTCCCATTTCCTGCATTTGGTCCATATCACTCGAACATTTCCAATCCAAAAGTCTTTTAAACAAGTGTTCATTTCTTTATGTGTACCGAGCCACCATAACATTCGAAAAATCATGAAACAAGGTGAACAAAGCAGTTGTCCTTAGCAGTCTATTATATGGCTGAGAAACCTGGACCATACACAGAGACAACTTAAAATGCTGGAAGCCTTCTATATACATAGCCTGAGATCAATCCATGATCTCATGAACCATGAGCCATGTCTCCAACCGGAAGTCTTCGAAAGAGCAGAGAGCTCAAGCATAGAAGCAATGATCCTGCAAGCCCAGCTTTGTTGGACAGGGCATTTTATACACATGGAAGATTCCAGAGTACTCAAACAATTTCTCTATTTGAGAAAGACAGCTATTGCAAAGAAGAAGAGACAGGTGGTGACCTCATAAGAGGTTTAAGGACCTCTTACAGGTTCAAGTAAAGCCAACTTCGTGCATGCTGACATTGCACATGAGCAGAGTGCTCAGGACCGGACTGGATGACGTGCCCTGGTGAGACGAGCCTCCAACAACTTCAAGAATAGTCGCTGTGCAGATCTGGTCGCTGCTCAAGAGAGGAGAAAAATGGCAACATTAGTAGATCCAACAGCAGCCAGACAGTTCACCTGCCCTACTGTCAACGCTCATGCCTCTCTAGAATCAGACTGCAGAGCCACCTCAGAACACACAATTGTTGAGCTGCATGGACATACGACATCATCGGAAACAATGGACAACCAACACACATTGGTTTATTATTGCCACAGCAATGCAGTGAAAAACCATGGCATACAGATTATTTTGTACATAAATACATTGACAGTAGTAAAGAAGAAAATGCAGTTACACAGAAAGTAGGTCAGACAGACAAATACAAACCCCATTTCCAGAAAAGTTGGGATATTTTCCAAAATGCAATAAAAACAAAAATCTGTGATATGTTAATTCATGTGAACCTTTATTTAACTCACAAAAGTACAAAGAAAAGATTTTCAATAGTTTTACTGACCAACTTAATTGTATTTTGTAAATATATACAAATTTAGAATTTGATGGCTGCAACACACTCAACAAAAGTTGGGACAGAGGCATGTTTACCATTATGTTACATCACCTTTCCTTTTAATAACACTTTTTAATCGTTTTGGAACTGAGGATACTAATTGTAGTAGATTTGCAATTGGAAATTTTGTCCATTCTTGCTTGATATAAGACTTCAGCTGCTTAACAGTCCATGGTCTCCGTTGTCTGATTCTCCTCTTCATGATACACCATACATTTTAAATAGGAGATAGATCTGGACTGGCAGCAGGTCAGTCAAGCACACGCACTCTGTGTCTACAAAGCCACGCTGTTGTAGCCCGTGCAGAATGTGGTCTGCTGAAATAAGCATGGACGTCCTGGGAAGAGACGTCGCCTTGATGGCAACATATGTCTCTCTAAAATCCTAATATATGCCTCAGAGTCAATGGTATCTTCACATACATGCAACTCACCCATGCCTTGGGCACTGATGCACCCCCATACCATCACAGATGCTGGCTTTTGCACCTTTCACTGATAACAATCAGGATGGTCGTTTTCATCTTTGGCACAGAGAACTCGACGCCCGTTCTTCCGAAAACTAGCTGAAATGTGGACTCATCTGACCACAGCACACGGTTCCACAGTCTTTCGGTCCATCTGAGCTGAGCTCGGACCCAGAGAACTCGCCGGCGTTTCTGCATAGAGTTGACGTATGGCTTCCTCCTTGCGTGATACAGTTTCAAGTTGCATTTCTGGATGCAGCGACAGACTGTGTTAAGTGACAATGGTTTTCTGAAGTACTCCCGAGCCCAGGTGGCTATAATTGTCACAGTAGCATGACGATTTCTTAGGCCGTGCTGCCTGAGGGCTCGAAGATCACGTGCATTCAACAGTGGTTTCCGACCTTGCCCTTTACGCACTGAGATGTCTCTGAATTCTCTGAATCTTTTCATAATATTATGTACTGTAGATGCTGCAAGACCTAAATTCTCTGCAATCTTGCGTTGGGAAATGTTCCTTTTGAACTGACTAACAATTCTCTCACGAATTTTGGCACAAAGGGGTGAGCCACGATCCATCCTTGCTTGCAAAGACTGAGCCTTTGATGGACACTACTTTTATACCCAGTCATGATACCTCACCTGCTACCAATTAGCCTGCTTAATGTGGAGTCTTCCAAACCGGTGTTACTTGAATATTCTGTGCACTTTTCAATCTTATTTTAACTCTGTCCCAACTTTTGTTAAGTATGTTGCAGCCTTCAAATTCTAAATTTGTGTATATTTACAAAATACAATTAAGTTGGTCAGCAAAACTATTGAAAATCTTTTCTTTGTATTTTTTTCAGTTAAATAAAGGTTCACGTGAATTAACATATCACATATTTTTGTTTTTATTGCATTTTGGAAAATATCCCAACTTTTCTGGAAATGGGGTTTGTAAGTTCAAAGACCATGGTGAGGTTGATTCAGAGATAACTTGAATACTGGAATCAAGACGTACAAAAAAGCTGGATGAACTCAGCAGGTCGGGCAGCATCCATTGAAAGAAGCAGTCAATGTTTCGGGTCAAAACTCTTCGTCAGGATACCGGAATACCTAAATACACAAAATATTGGAGGGAACCCGACAGGTCAGGCAGCATCTATGGACATGACTAAGAGTATGTTCACAAGAGTTCTTAAGGTATGGGGTCCTAGATTATGCAGGTTGCTTTTCTAAGACAGCCTGCTTTCCATGACAGACTAGATTACAATAACAACTCACTGCCATTCCTGCTGTTTTTCAATAGTCCTTAATGACGGATACCACCTTTCTGAGGTGTCCTTATTGCTGGGGAGGATAATGCCCATTAAGGAACTGGCTGAGTTTACAACTTTCTGCAGCTTTTTCCAATCCTGTGCAGTGGCCCCTCCATACCAGACAGTGATGCAACCAGATGCGTCCTCAGCTTTCTGAGAGGTGAGAGCCTCCGTTGGTCAGAGTTCACTCTGGATATTGTGTCCTAGCTATCCAGGCAGCCTGGGCAGTATGAAATGGAGAGCAAGCTGTTGCCAATGTCGCAAGCTCCCCCTCTCCATGCATCTGATGAACCTAAAGAAATGGCAGAGACCAATACAGTTTAGTACCAGCAGCATCGCAGGAGCCGCCAGTCAGCAGTGAACTCAACCTTAAGGAAAGGTGCTGAGAAAGTAAAGGTATTAGTGTAAGAGCATTCACGTGGCTGGACCAAGACAGCCTACTGGTGATATTTACACCTAAACTGTGAAGGCCTCAACCATATTCATCTCAGCACAACACACACAAAATTCAGCAGTTTAAACAGCATCCATGGAAATGAAAAAACAGTTGACGTTGCGGGCTGAGACACTTCATCAGGAATGGAAAGGAAGTGGGTAGTAACCAAGAATACAAGTCTCTTCTAATCACCTCAGTATAACTGACTTTGAGTGGGGCATGTACTCTGTTCTGTTTCGTGAAGGCAATGACTAGGTCTTGTTGCATTGCCTTTGAGGGAGGTTGTAGTCTTGTCCCTCGACAGATGCTTGATTAGGAATTCAGGCAAATGGGTCTAGTTCATGTAGCTTATTTAGCTACCTAAATATCAGTTGGGCCAAAGAGCTTGTTTCCACGCTACATGACTTGAGTTGCATAATTCTAAATTAAACATTTGGAAGATGCTGTCAACTACTTATTTTATTCAATTCACTATCTTGCTTTCACTGTCAAGGCCCTTTCTGGAATTTATTTTCACAATATATTCATCATCTTCCACTCCTCACCACCCCCACTTTCATGACCCTCCTCAAAGCTCAACTCTAATAAAGCCTCCACCCACCTGCTAATGCTACAGAAGATTTAATCACAAGTAAATTGCTCAAATTTCTCCTCCTTTAGCTTGATGGCCCCTCAGGATAATGTGGCGTTTATCCAAGTTCCATTATTAAATAGACTAGAAGCGAGAAAGCACCGTATCTGAGCTAACCTGGACATCAGACTCCATTCACATCAATAAAAGTCCATTAATTTTACTCTTCTCCCAAATCCAAGGCACATTCACTAGTATGAATTCAAAAATACAGTCATACAAAATTAAACTGAAAGCAGACAGCTCATGCTTGGTATGGAAACTGCACTGCAGCAAACAGGAAGGCTCTATAATGGATAGTTAAATCTGCCCAACATATCACCAGCCTACCTGCCTTCAAGGACATATATACAGAAAGAGGCTGGAAAAGAGCCAGTTACATCATGAAAGATCCGACCACCCTGTTCATGGACTGTTTGTCCCACACCATCAGGAAGGAGGCTACATAGCACCCACTTCAGGACAACCAGACTCAAAAATGGTTGCTTTCCCCAAGCAGTACAGTTGATTGACACCTCCACCATTACTTTATCATTTCCAGTCAGTCACCTTACATACAGACATTCCTATGCCTAGCGTCACTCTATGGACATGCAATCAATGTACATAAGCTATGTAATTAATTTATATTTCTTTTAATTTTTTATTACTATTGTGTTCTTTATCTTAATGTTTTATTGTGCTGCATCGGATCCAGAGTAACAATTATTTCATTCTCCTTTACACTTGTGTACTGGAAATAACATTAAACAATGTTGAATTCTGCATTCCTGAGGTAAACTTTCACCCTTTTGATTATCATTTACTTTTCCCTTTAAAAACACTCAAGACTGAGGCACTATGCTTTCAGAAGAGTTCTGAACACCAACTCCCAAAAATATTTTCCCTCATCTCAGCCTTCATGGACAGTCTGTGTTTGAAGTAGTGATCCCTAGATATAGATTTTTCTCCATAGGAGGAAACATCCTCTCCAAATCAACTTGAAAAGTACACCTCAGGATCATGTTCAATTTCAACTCACTCACATGCATCATCTCCTACAGCAAGTTTTACAGTGTTGAGGAAGCAATGCAATTGCAGCAGGACTTAGACAAATTGGAAGAATGGGCAAAATAGTGGCAGATGGAATACAGTGTTAGGAAATGTATGATAATGCATTCGGTAAAAGGAACAATACTGTGCACTACTATCTAAATGGGGAGAAAATTCAAACATCAGAAGTGCAGAGGGACTTAAGAGTCCTGTGCAAGACCCCAGAAGGTTAATTTACAGGTTGAGTTTGTGGTAAAGAAGGCAAATGCAATGTTGGCATTTATTTCAAGGGGAATAGAATATAAAAGTAAGGAGATAATACTGGGGCTTTATAAGACACTCGTCAGGCTGCACGGAGTACTGTTAACAGTTTGGGGCCCCATTTCTCAGAAGGGATGTGTTGTCATTGGAGAGAGTCCAGGAGGTGGTTCACGAGGGTGATTCCAGAAATGAAGGGGTTAACATATGAGGAACGTTTGGCAGCTTTGGGCCTGTACACACTGGAATTTAGAAGAATGTGAGGGGATCTCATTGAAACCTACCTAATTTTGAAAAGATGAGAAAAGGTGCATGTAGTGAAGATGTTCCCTATGGTGGGGTATCCAGAACGAGAGAGCACAGCCTGAAAACTGAGTGGCAACTTTTTCAAACAGAGGTAAGGAGGAACTTTTTTAGCCAGAGAGTAGTGCACAAGTGGAATGCTCTGCCACAGACTGTGGTGGAGGCCAAGTCCATGGGTGTATTTAAAGTGGAAGTTGATCGTTTCCTGATCGGTCAGGGTATCAAAGATACGGCAAGAAGGTAGGTGTATGGGGTTGAGAGTGAATCAGGATCAGCCATGATGGAATGGCAGAGCAGTCTCAATAGGCTGAATGGCCTAATTCTGCTCCTAGGTCTTTTGGTCTTATATATACAAAGACTTCTTACACAAGATACTGGATTGAACTCTCAGCTCTGACACCCAGACCTATAACAGCGTTGCTCTATTATACTACCATTGGTTGTGTTATGGATGCTGAGGCGTTTTGTAGAATAGAGGGATCTAGTAACACAAGTCTATGGCTCCAGGCAAATGGTGTCACTGGTAAAAGGGTGAAAGCTTCTGGCACACAGTCTTTCATCAGTCAGGATGTAGAAGTTGGGATACGTAATATGTTGCAGTTGTACAGGATGGTGGCGAGGTCACATTTCAAACATTGTGTTTATTTGGTCAACTTGCTGTAGGAAAAAAATCCATTAAGCTGGAAGAAGTGCAGAGGAGACTTAAGATGATGTTGCCAGGACTTGAAGGAATGAGTGATCTTAGAGGTGTACAAAATCATGAGGGGCTTTAGATAGGTCGAATGTACACAGGTCTTTTCTCCATGACTGGTGAAATCAAGAACTAGGGGGAATTGGTTTAAAAGTGAGAGGGGAAGAGACTTAACTGGAACTGAAGGGACTTTTCTCTCCTTTTCCCACCAGGGGTTTGTCCTGATGTGAAATAAGCTGCCAGAGGAAATAGCTCAGGTAACCACATTAACAACATTTAAAAAGGTAATGGGTAAGAAAGCTTCAGAAGGATATAGGCCAAATTCAGTCAAACAGGACAAGCTCAAGGAGAATTGTGGTCAGTATGGAGCAGGGGGCTGTAGGGCTGTTTTGAGGGGACAGACTGGCAGGCACTCTGTCAGCCACATGGAGAGGACATTGATGGGCTCACAGAGTGCATCACTGGTTACATAAACTTCTGTGTGGACTGCAATGTTCCAGCAAGAACTGTCCTTTGTTATTCAAATAACAAGCCATGGGTAACAAAGGACATTATTGACATCCTGAACGCTAAAAAGAGGGCGTTTAGAGATGAAAATAGGGAGGAGCTGATACAATACAGAGGGACCTGAAAGCCAAGATCAGGGAGGCTAAAGACAGGTATAGGAGGAAGCTTGAGTGGAAACTCCAGCAGAATAACATGAGAGAGGCCTGGAGTGGAATGAGGATGATCACTAGGTTCTGGCAAACTAGCAACAGAGGAGCTGAAGGCAGTGTGGACAGGGCCAACAAACTTAACCTATTCTTCAACAGATTTGACACTGGCCCCTGCCCATCCCCCATGATTCATCTGTTGTCGGCCCCCAACCAACACATACTCCACTCTCACCTCCTACCCCTCCTCACAGCTGAACAGGTGAGAAGACAACTGAAACATCTCCACCCAAGCAAGGCTGCAGGCCCGGATGGTGTCAGCCCCAGGGTGCTCAAAGCCTGTGCCCTCCAGCTATGTGGAGTACTTCACCATGTCTTCAACCTGAGCCTGAGTCTCCAGAGGGTTCCTGTGCTGTGGAAGACGTCCTGCCTTGTCCCTGTACCAAAGACGCCGCGCCCCAGTGGCTCCAATGACTACAGACCGGTGGCATTGACCTCCCACCTCATGAAGACCCTGGAGAGACTTGTTCTAGAGCAGCTCCGGCCTATGGTTAGGCCACACTTAGATCCCCTCCAGTTCGCCTACCAGCTCTGACTAGGAGTTGAGGATGCCATCATCTAAAGACTAAAAGGCACCGGTGACCCGTTTCCATCCAAGGGGTCAGTGTGGACATGGTGAAGAATTACAAATACCCGGGGATACGAATTGACAATAAACTGGACTGGTCAAAGAACACTGAGGCTGTCTACAAGAAGGGTCAGAACCATCTCTACTTCCTGAGGAGACTGAAGTCCTTTAACATCTGGACGATGCTCAGGATGTTCTACGAGTCTGTGGTGGCCAGTGCAATCATGTTTGCTGTTGTGTGCTGGGGCAGCAGACTGAGGGTAGCAGACACCAACAGGATCAACAAACTCATTCGTAAGGCCAGTGATGTTGTAGGGGTGGAACTGGACTCTCTGACGGTGGTGTCTGAAAAGAGGATGCTGTCCAAGCTGCATGCCATCTTGGACAATGACTCCCATCCACTCCATAATGTACTGGTTAGGCACAGGAGTACATTCAGCCAGAGACTCATTCCACCGAGATGTAACACTGAGCGTCATAGGAAGTCATTCCTGCTTGTGGCCATCAAACTTTACAACTCCTCCCTCGGAGTGTCAAACACCCTGAGCCAATAGGCTGGTCCTGGACTTATTTCCACTTGGAATAATTTAATTATTATTATTTAATTATTTATGGCTTTATATTGCTATATTTCTACACTGTTGGTGCGACTGTAACTAAACCCAATTTCCCTCGGGATCAATAAAGTATGTCAGTCTGGTTGTTTCTTTGCTTTGCTCTCCTACTCCACGTCATGCTCACAGAAACAGTGACTTACTGAGGATAAAGTGACGCTACTTTCTTAAAAGTTTGTCCACATCTACAAGTGAGTTCTGCCACGAAAAAGCAGCATCCATCATCAGGGTCCCTCCACCATCCAGACCATGCACTCTTCTCGCGGCTGCCATCAGGAATAAAGTACAGGAGTCACAGGACTCATGTCATCAGGTTCAGGAACAGTTATGACCCCTCAGCCATCAGGGTCTTGAACCAGAGTGGATAACGTCACTCAACTCAACTCTGAACAGATTCCACAACTTGCAGACTCACTTTCAAAGACTCCACAACTTATGTTTTCAATATTATTTATTACTTATTTATTATTAGTTTATTTTTGTTGCTTGCCTATCTTTGTAGTTTTTCATTGACTGTATTCTTTTCTATCTACTATGTATGCCTGCAAGACAATGAATGTCAGGGTTGTATATGGTGACATACACATACTGTACTCTGGTAATAAATTTACTTTGAACTTTGACAAGAGTGTATTGCTTATCCAATACTGGATGCTTTAGGTGTAGGGATTAAACTTTCTGTAAATTGATGTTTATAGAAACTTTTTTTTTTTTTAAACTTTTTTTTATTGTTTTCAAATTGTTACAGAATAAATGTGCATGAAAAAAAAGTGTTACCCAGCCCCCTCCCCTTAACCCCTCCCCCCTAACATCCCTATTAAGAAAATAAGAAAGAGAAAAAAAAAGGGAATGCCTGGATGTTGGAAGATCCCCACATGCTCCACGGAGTTCTCATTTTTTTTTTAAATATATGTTAAAGTTCTTTTTCTTTTCAATCTATAATAATACCTAATCTTTCCACTTTCGTGGTATCCTGGGAAATCTTTATAAAAGTCTCCATGTTGCTATGTGTGTCCCCACCATTCATCCAGGCAAAAAGATAGAAAAAAATTAAAATATAAAGGAAAAAAAAAAATACCCCCCTACTAATGTTGTGGAAAAAAGACACAACATTACCCCCCTCTGCTGTACGGGTCATGGCAACCGCCATGATTACACACGTGAATCCCGCAGTAACCGATCCACAGCCTCCCAGCTCCCCCGCAACATAAAAAAGTATATGTATAAGAAGAGAAAAAAAAAATACTATTCTCATTTAGTATTTCTAAAATTTTGCTTTTCTCTTCTGTAATATCCATAAATGTCCATCACTTCTGTTCCTTGGGTCTATCTTCATCTTTAATCCATTACGTTTGGAAACCTCTATGTGTAGTTAGCGAATAGATGGAAGTTCTTGTACAAACTCCTCCGCTTTTCGATAGTCGGAAAAAAAAAGTTTTCCGTCCTCCAAAAAAATTATCAGTGTTGCTGGATGACGCATTGTAAATTTATAACCCTTTTCCCATAAGGCTTTTTTCGCTGGGTTAAATTCCTTCCTTCTCTTCAACAGGTTGTAACTTATATCAGGATAAAAAAGAATTGGTTTCCCTGCTATCATCAGTGGCCCGTTTCTATTTTTGGCACTTTGGGCAGCGGCCTTCAGGATCTTTTCTTTGTCTTGGTATCGTAAGCATTTTATCAAAATTGATCGTGGGTTTTGGTCAGCTCGAGGTCTTGACCTTACAGATCTATGCGCCCATTCAATCTCAATTGGAGTTTCTCTTTCCATTTTCAATTTTTTAGGGATCCATTTTTGAAAAAATTTTATTGGATCTTCTCCTTCTATATCTTCTTTAAGTCCAACAATTTTAATATTATTTCGTCTACTGAGATTTTCAAGCTTATCAATTTTTTCCATAAATTGTTTTCTTTCTGATGTCCAAGCAGTATTTTCCTTTTCCATTTTGTCCATTCTTTCAACCATGTCTTCCGTTGTAGTTTCCAAGTCCGTAATTCTTTTTTCCATTTTTTCCTGTCTCTTTGTCATTTTATCAAGCATAGTCTCCATATTGGTCATTTTTTTTTCGAGTTTTTTTTGGTTATTTTTAATTACTTTTAATGTGTCTAATTTACGCATTATTTGCCTCAAAGTCTTTTCTATATTTCTAGAAGGACTTTTACCTCCTTCAGCTGATCCTTCCGAGAGATTTGACTCTCCCTCCGATTCGCTATCACTTTCAGTTGCAGTGGTAGCTGGGCTTTGTAGTTCTTTTTGTTCCTGTTTGCGCATGCTCCATCCTTCGCGTTTGCGCAGTTCACGATGGTTTTTTCCTTTGGAAGTGGCAAGCGTTGCCACCATCTCCTGTTCAGTATCACCGGCGATACAATGTACCTGAGTTCTCGGCTCCTCGGTAGACGTGGGCCTCGCTCTTGTTCCAACTTGCGTAGTCTTCCCGGTATTAGTTTTCTTCATCTTCTTTCCTTGAGGCATAGCTTGACACAGTCCGGAGTCGTTTATAAGCAACTTTTAGAGAGTATTGACTAACTTTTCTTCATTTAAACATTAATTTATTAACTTTTTACGGGAGAGCTGGGTCCCTGCGTCTCGATCCTACGTCATCACGTGATGTCCCCCATGTTTATAGAAACTTGATGCAATTATGGAATTCACCTACTAATACCATTATGATCCAGCATTATAAATTGAGCCTTATGTCTTTTTAAAATCAGATGCATGGTAACAATCCTACTGTAACACCAAAAGATGTACAGAAAGCTCCTGATACTAAATGAGAAAGCACTTTTATATGGAGAATCTGATCACCGTGCTTTGAATTAGAATTATCACTGTCTTATATGGTGTAAATTTTGTTGCTATGCAGCAGCAATACAGTGCAAAAACATAATTACTATAAATTATAAATAATGCAAAGAAATCTTGAGGTAACAGTCACAGACCCTTCAGAAATTTGATGACAGAGGGAAAGATGACCATAATCATTTGCAAAAATTAGTTTCACCACATTGCTCCAGACAGACACAAAGGATCGGTTCTTCTTAACCTAGCACCCTTTCCTTCAGATGGCTAGAAACAATGGTCTCACATGCAACAAAATGGAACACTGCCGATGAAGAGCCATACAATAGTAGCTTACACAGTTAAATCTCACTTCCCTGATGCTGATCAATGATGTTACTATGGAAGATATCACAAACATCTGGCATGTGCTTGACAACTATCTGCCTCTTGTTGTTCAATATTAAGGAAGGCACATGACAACAGCTCGAAGCCTTCAACTTGCTCTATATGAAGCATCATGAAACCTAAAAACAAACACATGGCTAAAACTAACTTCCAAATAGGCCCAAGGACAACAAGATGCAAACTGTTTGCACCTGTATTATGTTGCTATGCTGTTCTCTGAGATGACATGGAAATATTCAGATGAATACATCCGCTGGAGCACGCGGTATACGGGATAAGAAAAATGATCTTGTCGGGCAGTTAGAGATTGGTAGATATGACGTTGTGGGCATCAATGAGTCATTGATGAAAGAAGATCATAGTTGGGACCTTTCAATACAATGTAGGTCGGTAGGTAGGTCGGCAGAGGTGAGGTAGCTCAGCTGGTTAAAAAAAATCAAAATCAAATGCTTTGAAAGAGGTGACGTAGGATCACAAGATGTGGAATCCACATGGATAGAGTTAAGAAACTGCAAGTGCAAGAATACCCTGATGGAAGTTATATACATGTCTCCGAACTGTAACCAGGAAGTGGGCTACAAATTACAATGGGAGATAGAAAAAGCATTTCAAAAGGACAGTGTTACGATAGTCATGGGAGATTTAAATATGCAGGAAGATCAGGTAGGTGCTGGATCCCAAGAGAGGGAATTTATAGAATATCTATGAGATGGCTTTTTAAGAGCAGCTTCTGGTTGACCCCACTAGGGGAAGTCAAACGTAACAGTATTACAGTGATGTAAAGGGAATTACAGAGGCATGAAAGAGGAGTAAGCCAAAATTGATTGGAAGGTGCAGGATACATACATCCCAAAGAAGAAATATTCTAAAGGCAGGATGACATAACCATGGCTGACAAGGGAAGTCAAAGCCAATGTAAAATCCAAAGAGAGAGCATACAATAGAGCAAAAGTTAATGGGAAGTTAGAAGTTAAGAGGATTTAAAAACTAACAAAGGCAACTAAAAAAGCCTTAAGGAGGGAAAAGATGAAATAGGAAGGTAAGCTAGTCAATAATACTGAAGAGGATACCAAAAGTTTTTTGGGAAACAAAGAGTAAAAGGAGGCAAGAGTAGGTATCGAACCACTGGAAAATGATGCTGGAGAGGTAGTAGTGGGAGACAAAGAAATGGCAGGCGAACTGAGTAAGTATTTTGTATCAGTCTTCACAGTGGAAGAGTTCCTTTAGATTGTTATAGTCTCTAGGTTTCTTTTTGCACTACCTTACTTTCCCTTTTCTATTTTTATTATGGTTTATAATTTAAATTTTTAAATTTTTATTATATTTACTATCGATTTGTACTCCAGGGAGCGTGAAGCGCAGAATCAAATATCGCTGTGATAATTGTATGCTCTAGTATCAATTGTTTGGCGACAATAAAGTAAGGAAATATAGTCAAGGGTGGTAATGGGACAAGCTCCCACTACCTATTAAATGTTCCCAATGGCATGCGCCTCAAATAGCTTCTGACAACCAAGTTCAGCTCCTGGCCTTCACGTGGCTTAGGTACTAAGCCCAGTGGAACCGTTTCTACTGACAGAAGAAGAGGTAAAGGTGGGTTACAGGCACCTTAAAACAAGTTGCTTCAGGCAGTTGGGACTCATCAACTGTGGTTGGCAGCTCATCTAGAAGCAAAACTCTGATCTCAAACCTCCACAGGCTGACACTATACCCATTCATGGGGAAGGCTTCAAGTGTAAACCCTGAGGGAAAAATCCAGAGCTGGAGTCCCTAAGGTAGACCTACGTTGAGTTCAATGGTAACTAGCAACTCCTGCAACGCTGCTGGTACCAAACTGGATCCATCTCTGCCGTTCCTTTGGGTTCATCAGATGTGTGGAGAGGGGGAGCTTGCTACATGGGCAACAGCCTCAGAATAGAGGGGTGTCCTTTTAGCACTCAGATGAGGAGGAATTTCACCAGAGAGTGGTGAATCTGCAGAATTCTTTGCCACAGACAGCTGTACAAGCAAAGTCTGTATGTATGTTTATGGCAGAGGTTGATAGATTATTGATTAGTCAGAGAAACAAGAGAAGAAAGTACTAACAATAAATAAAAAACTGTAAGTACAGAACATGAGTTACAGAGTCCTTAGGTTGTAGAATCAGTTAGGTGCTGAAGTGAGTGAAATTATCCTCACTTGTTCTAGACCCTGACATGTGTATGGTAATAACTGTTCCTCAATTAATGGTGTAGGACTTGAGGCTGCTCCTTCCATGTACCATGCTCCCTTGACAGTTCTAATATTATAACCCAATGGGCTGATTCACACCCCAAGTTCATATCTATGAGGCTTCTTACACTAAATTTAATGCAATTTTGACTACAAGACCTTGCACAATCTTAATCCTGTCCAGCCTATGGACTTACTTGCCACAATTTCTTATCTGATAAACTACTACTTTGCACCCCAACTTGTGCCAAACTAGCTTAAATCCTACTAAACAGCACCAATAAACCTTCCTACAGGATACTGCTCCCCCTCCAGTTCAGATGCAACCTGTCCACCTTGTACAGATCACCCTTTAACCCAGAAGAAATCCCAATGGTGCAAGTAGCTGAAGCCCTCCATCTGCACGAGCCCTCATTTACCTCTTATCCCTGCTCCTGCCCTCACTCGTATGTGGCACAAGAAATAACCTTTAGATTACAATCCTTGAGGCTCTGCTTTTTAAACCTTTTGCCCATCACTTTTCGCAGCTACAATCAGGCAGGAGGTTCAGAAGCTTCAAGTCTCACACCACCAGGTTCAAAATCAATCACTTCCCTTCTACCATTTGGTTCCTGAATCAACCAGCACAAACAAGAGAAAATCTGCAGGTGCTGGAAATCCAAGCAAGACATGCAAAATGCTGGAGGAACTCAGCAGGCCAGGCAGCATCTATGGGAAAAAAGTACAGTCAACGTTTTAGGCTGAGACCCTTCAGCAGGACCCAATCACTGCAGTTTAGCAGCATCATCATAAACACAAAAGGTTCTGCAGCTGCTGGAAATCCAGAACAACACACACAACATTCTGGAGGAACTCAGCAGGTCAGGCAGTATTTATACTGGAATAAACAAAACCATTTATAGATGCTGCCTGCACTGCTGAGTTTCTCCAGTATTTTGAGAGTTTAGCAGTGCTGACCATTTTGCACTAAAATGGTCTAAACTGTATTAATGATCAAGACAACAGTCTATAATTATAAATTGCCAAACTAAACCTTAGGATTAAGCAGTCCACTTATTCTCAGCATAATTACTCCCTCTGCTCCTGTAACTTAAAAGTATTTGACTTAAACATCTTTTAAGCCCAGTAACTTTCAATGGACTATATAGGAGTTATCCCCCTCTGGTGGGGTGGGAGTCCAAAATAAGTGGATCATATCCTTAAAACTTGCAGCAGAGTATTCAAGTATGATGCTGCAAGTACTCCCCACACACACAAAATCACAATTTTAAATACTTGAACTGAAAAGACATGGTGGAATATGCAACCGAGAAGTTTATGGGAAGGCTAGGCAGGCATAGATTAGATGGGCCAAAGGGTCTGTTTCTATGCTACGACTCTAAGAGTGGACTAACAATCTTTTCCAAATAAAATTGTACCAACCACAAAATTAGACAGACACTTTCAGTAAAAAGCCAAAATTTCCCCAGCATTAGATATACTCATTACCTGCACAACAATCAAGCTGATATCAGCTTTGGTGCTAATAACTCTCATTAGTCTCACTCAGAATGTAAAAAAGGGAGTGGGGTATTGCAGCAGGATACATACAAGTGTGTGACTGAACAGATCCAAAATTTACCAATAGATAAAGTGTATGTTAGTTTGAGGATGAAAGCAGCCAAAGCAATTCAATTTCAACTAAGTGAAACAGTTGGTCATTATATAGATCAGCAAACTTAGTAAAGTCCTGTTCCTCCTCTAGCAGCTTTTGATCATAAATGGAGAGGTTCTAAATCCACCAGTACTGCTATACAACCACAAGACAGGGAACAAGGGACCCACACTGAAACCCAAGGTGAAAGATCAGTGCTTAACCAACTGGGATTTGGCACTTCGACTTAAGTCTCAAGTCACCTTCATACTCGGTCAACATTGCCAATTCCAGTGAAATACTTCACTTTCCTTATTTAGAATGGGCAGTTAAGGATCCTCTCGTGCTCCTAAACCCATTAGAAAAGATACAGTCTTTTAGGATGTCTTCATCAATACCATATGTTGAACCTGATCATAATAACTACATGAAACCAAATTGAGATCAGAAACCAATTAACATACACAAAATGCCATAAGAACTCAACAGGTCAGGCAGCATCTATGGAAAAGAGTAAACAGTCAATGTTTCGGGCCAGGACCGCTTGCCAGTAAATGTCAAGAGTTT
The DNA here is from genome assembly GCF_048418815.1 of Hemitrygon akajei. NCBI lineage: Eukaryota > Metazoa > Chordata > Chondrichthyes > Myliobatiformes > Dasyatidae > Hemitrygon > Hemitrygon akajei. The sequence continues at coordinate 200,704,672 of NC_133127.1, read as the reverse complement.
ATTCTTTTCCATAGATGCTGCTTGACCTGCTGAGTTCCTCCAACATTTTGTGTGTGTTGCTTGGATTTCCAGCATTTGTAGATTTTTTCTGGTTTGAGGAAACCTCTACATTGAGTGATTATCATCCTCTAAGGCATATATGTCAAACTCAAGGCCCGCGGGCCAAATCCGGCCTGCGGTGGAATTATCTTTGGCCCGCGAGATAATATCTAATTACTATTAAAGCTGGCCCCAGTAATCGAAGCGCCTATGGCGTATGATATGGCTAATGCTGAGTTTATTCAGGTACCAGGTTTTCAGGGTTTTTAGTGTTTATTCGGCAGTCTTGCTCGGCAGTCTTCTTCATAAGACACGGAATTTGTAAAGTGAAACACTTTGTAGTTATAGCAGAGACTGAGACACATGAGAGCAGGCTGAAAAAACGGAGGCAACGAAAGCTGCATTTGCACGCGTCCGACTGATCCGGCCCGCATGAAGCTGCATTTTGCTCAATCCGGCCCGTGACCTAAAATGAATTTGACACCCCTGCTCTAAGGAAAGGGACAGAATTGATAAACTATAGTATTGTTAGGGAACATTCTGAAGTGTTGTGAATATAGCAGTTATTAATTCAAACAAGAACCAGCATTTCAAGTAAACTATAACTTGCATGCAGTAAACTGAAGGTAAAGGCACACACTGGCTCACAGATTAAGAGATATGGTTTGCAAAATAGTGACCATTGGACATTTATATCTGCATTGGCCAAACGTTCAGATTTTTGTTAATTGACCTGCATCGCTCCAGGCAACTACTGGTAATATGCACCATTGTAAACAAGTTGAGGGAGATTGACAGGCGTTTGTTACTTAGCATATCAAACATGGTGACAGGTATGGGAAACAAATAGGTTGGGATATTTGTGTACAAATATATGAGTGCATGAACTCTAATCTTGGCCATCTGGCTCACTGTCTTTAGAAGCTCTTAGACATTATGTCAATTAGTTTGTCCCAGCAAAAGTACTTGAACACTCAGAGGTGTCTCTCACTGTAGATATGCAATTCAAAGGAAGGCCTTGTCAACCCAAAATATTGAAGAAAGCAACATCATTGTAACTACTGAATCACCTGCTGCAACCTTTTATCTGATGGGTATTTAAACGTACTTTTGAGTTTGAGAGACTCAACTGAGAGGTTCTCCAAAAGAATGCTTGCTTCTCATGATGAATAAAGATTTTATATCACAGCTACAATATCTCTCTGTTGACTTCAATCACATTCATAACAGCATAATTAATGTTATCTAGTGTATCAAGATTTAAAATGTTAAAATGTTAGGCCATGATTACATACTTAATTATAATGTAACAACTTGAGCTTCATATGCATGCTTACATATGTGCAGAGGTGGAATGATGGGCTAAAGCAAGCAAATATGAAGTGTTACATACCTGTGGGTATCTTGTACCTGTCACGTGACCGTGATGTAATTGAGGCTATGCTGGACATGAGGTAATGGTCTTATGATGGTGGAGTGACGTCATTTTCCCACCAATGAGGTCACGTGAGTTTTTTTTCCAACAGGGTATAAAAGGAGAACCCCACCCTGTGACGTGGGCAGTTTGTGGCTGAATTCACCACTGACTCCATGCTGCTGCGTATTCCAATATTATGACGCAGTTTCGTTTAAAAGTGGAGTTGTACTTCCTGTTTTAAGTCAAAGGTTATTGCCGGCAGTTTTGCTATAATACTGCCAGTTTAGTCCATGGAGACTGAAGATTTTAAAGGAGTTCGGAAATCTGAAGGATTGGGAAAGTTAATGTCGACGGTGAAACAGATTCGATCTTCGTTTAATCTTCACACGAGGAATTAGTAACGAGTATCCATGATAACTCCTGCTTTGCCAAGAGCAGAGGGTTGGATATAAAGTTTCGTCAAAGAAAGGTCAGTGCCTTTAAGCCGTTTTATTTCCTTCGATCGTAAATCCTCCGGGGAGTAACATACTTCGGCTGAGATCAGCAGTAACTCCACGAAAGAGGATTTAAATCATTTCAAGAAGACTCTCCTTTAATGGACTGTGTAAGCATTTGGACTTACGCATTTCTACTTGTAGGAACTGTTTTCACATTCTTGCTTTAAGAACTGTTCGAGCTGCTGACTTCCGGTTAAGTTAATCGTGTGTTTACTTTTGGGTTTTTTTTATTACAGTGTTTAATAAATGTTTTATTTGTTATTAAAAAAACCTGTCTCAAATCATATATTAATTGTTGCTGATTTGTAACAGACAAAACACAGCTAAGATTCTAAGAAAAAGCATCATCCAACTAAAACTAGAGACAAGAGAGTGCAGATGCTGGAATCTGGAACAACAATTTACTGGAGGAACTCAGGAAGCCTCAAACAGCCTCTGTGGTGAAAACAGAATAGTCAAATTTGGGTCAAAATAATTATTTTCTTCCTAGAGAAACTAAGACGAGAGACTGGGGATGACCTTCAAGAGGTCAATTAGATATGGAATTGGTATCAACCACCTTAAAACTGCCAGGTATTGTTCCAGAGCTTTCAGATGTCTACCGGAGGTGGTCCAGGATTCAGCTCCATACAGTAATGAGGGAAGGCCAACCGCTCTACAGACAAAATGTTTTGTTTGGACTTGAAGGTCGAGGTCTTTAAAGATTCTTTTCATTAATCTTGCATGAGCTCCACTAACATGACTCAGACAGTGGTTGATCTCTGAGTCAATGTCCATTGCTACCAAGGAAAGGAAAGTGGTCAACATTTTCAGGGCAATATGGTCAACGTTTCAGGGCTGGATAAATGGTCGGTTGGGCGGTGGCTGACACAGGACCTGTGCCTTTTTTTATATTTGAAATAAGACCCACATCCTTATATGCCTCAACAAACAGTACTGTTGAACATATGATCCACATGGATGTGGAGTACATTGAGGACTCAAACCCCACTCTGTAAGCTTCCTTACTTATTCTAGAGCTTTGCCTTTAATAAAGTGTGGTGTGTGGACTAGTGATCTGAAGGTCGTGAGTTCGAGCCCCAGCCAAGGCAATGTGTTGTGTCCTTGAGCAAGGCACTTAACCACACATTGCTCCAGTCCACCCAGCAGAAAATGGGTACCAGCAAAATGCTGGGGGTTAGCCTCGCAACAGACTGGCATCCTATCCAGGATCCGGGGGGGGGGAATCTCGTACTCTCAGTCGCTTCAAGCCATGGAAACCAGCATAAGCAACAGCCTGATAAGCACAGGACATACTTTAACTTTAATTTTTGCCTTTAATAAAGGGAGATAAGATACATTCAACAATACAAAACACAATGTCAAAGGCATGATCATATGTAGCCAATAGCCAGACAGTATATTTCCACCATTCCCTGGCTCTATGGGGAGAATTCTTGCAGCACTGGCTCAAAGAATACAACATCTGTTGAAAACAAATCTGGATTATAAAACACTGAACACTAGAGCAGATGTCCTTAGTTATTTTTTGAGCATGAGCACAGAACCAGAAGCTCACTAAATGAGTCCAGGTAAGCTACAACAGAAGGGAGAACAGAAAGCTCATGGTTGTTTGAATGTGTCTACCCCACCACAGTTTAAAAAGCTGCATTATTTGAGGAGCATTCATGCTCTCGTTTTAGTCTCACTCAGCAACTGCCACTGGAAGCCCATTCAATAAAATGCCTTTCTCTATTTGTTTGTTTATTTAGAGGGACAGCACAGAACAGGCTGCTCTGGCCCAACAACCTACTATTTAACCTAAGCCTAATTACAGGACAATTTACAATGACCAATTAACCTACTAACCAATAAGTCTTTGAACTATGGGAGGAAACCCACTCATACACAGGAAGGAACGTACAAACTTGCTTCCAGAGGATACCGGAATTGAACTCTGATGCCCCGAGCTGTAATTGTGTTGCAATAACTGTTACGCTATCGTGGCACCCTTCGTGAAGCATCAAACAAAATGTCTTCAAAACTTATCTGATTTCTGTGAGCTAGTTCATTTGGCAAACTCAGCACATCAGTAGGAAAGCAACAGGGGAAATCACTTGTCCTAATTAAAACTCTGCCTTTTGCAGAACTAACTAAATGATAACAGAGATGGTCCATAGCCCTCACTCTGCCTAAGTGCTGGGCAATGGAATTAATACAGAAGGGTTAACCCACACAAATTGGGGCAAGTGGCCCACATCTATGCTAAAAACATAGATCTTTCATAGAAACATTCTGAATGTTAAAAGGCCTGAACAGATTAGATATGGCAAAGTTATTTCCCATGGTAAAGGAGTCTAGGACAAGAAGGCACAACTTCAGGATTGAAGGACGTCCATTTAGAACAGAGATGCAGAGAAATTACTTTAGTCAGAAGGTGGTAAATCTGTGGAATTTGTTGCCACAAGTAGCTGTGGAGGCTAAGTCACTGGGTGCATTTAAGGCAGAGATAGATAGGTTCTTGATTAGCCAGGGCATCAAAGGGTTTGGGGAGAAGGCTGGGAAGTGGGGATGACTGGAAGAATTGGATCAGCCCATGATTGAATGGTGGAGCAGACTTGATGGGCCAAATGGCCTACTTCTGCTCCTATATCTTATGGTCTTATGATTTGCCTACTTGCACCTGCAACCAGTTTTTTTTTTAAAGAAAGGAATGCAGTTTACTTTTGTTAGAAAATTAACAAGCCATCTCTGGGACAACCTGGTAAACGGGCAACTCAATTAAGAACTAGTACTTTGCAGAAAAATGAACAGGACTAGAATTGCTTTTAATTTTCCTTCTGCCCAAGATCATTGATTATCTTGGCCTCAACAAGCACATGGAACAGTACAGCACAGTACAGGCCTTCAACCTCTTAACCTACTCTAAGATCGATCTAACTCTTCCCTCCCATATAACTCTCCATTTTGCTTTCATCCATGTGCCTATCTAAGAGTCACTTTAATATCCCTAATCTATCTGCCTGTACCACCATCTGAGAGCTAACCTGAAACTATACCTTTCATTTGTGTCTCTGCCATCCTACGACATATAGAGCCCCTTCAAATTTCAACATATTTGGTACAATATAATACAAACCCACTGCTAAAAGCAAGTATCAAGAATGGAACAGCATTGAAAATGCAAAAACCTAGAGTACTTTAAGAATTAACACAAATACCAAAAATACTGTTCCAACAGATGTTAATATGTCACAGATATTACAGATACCACAGATTACTAAATAAAGAGCTGAAATTCACAGCATCATTTACTCCAGGGAAGTCTCCAAAATTTTAAATAAGAACTACTATTAACAAATGTCAGTGAATGTGAAACTGCACCATGATTTACCAAATCATAATTTCACTCCCACCTTACCAGATGCTTATTTCGCAGGAACGTCAGAAGGAATTCCATCATTGCTCTTGGCAGGGAGCTCTCAGGGAGACGACAGCAATGAAATGAAATAACTGCAGGAAGTTTCTCTGCAGCCGGCCGATCTATTGCAACTCATTTCATTCCTTATGACAACACACAGGCAATCCCTGCTTATCCCAACTCTTGTCACCATGGCAACAGGTTATTGAAACCATGTACGCAAAACAGCAAGGAAAACTGCTGACTACAATCCCTGGTGATGCAAAAAATTGTGTCTTTTTTTGTAAACACCACTCTTCAGGATCCAACACAGGTGAGAACGTCTTAGCTGAAGCTCTTGTTGTCCCAGGGTAAATAAAGGAAATAAAACAATGATTTAGCAGGAAGAGTCAAAGTAAGGTGTTTATGAAGAAATTATTTTGATCCATACAGTGATGATACTTTATCCAAAGTGAGACTGTTTGAACAAATTGTTCCCAAAGGTACTGCAGACTGATTGGCCAAACAGAAAACAATCAGCACTGAGAAACAGGTTCTTCAGGTTTTACATCCCCATGCTCAATAAAAAAATTCACATTCGAGTCTAGCTTAGCAAGACGGTTCAGTGTTGGTGTCAAGGCAGCCTCAAAACGCTGCAGCACAATTCCACACAGACACCAACAGCATCAGCATTCTGCATCTCATACTGGAATAGGTCTCTTTTCAACTTAAAATAATTGTAGTCAAGAGTGTTGCTTCCCATCCTTGCTAATCACAATTTCTGTATAAAGTCTCGTTACATAAGGGCTAATATAACCAAGCTGCTTCATGTGAAGCAAGCTGGAAATGTACTATTAGCAGGAAACATTGTGGTAGTGCTGGCCCATGCTGTCCGAAGGTGACATTGTGCTAAACACCTCTGGAAATTTTATTAATAGATGCCAATATTGCTTGCTAACTCTGTCTCATTGGTGGAATATGCTCCTGACTCACAAGACGCAGGACTCAGAACTCAGTTGGGAGCCATAACAAACTACAGGAGGAGGAAATAAGGGAGTCAGCTGATGTCAAACCCTACACAGAGGGCTATTCTTGCAACTTCAGCAATAATGTAATAACAAAGTTGCATGCTGAGAAGAGCAGTTCAGAGACCACTGAGTGTATTTCTAAACCCCAGAACAAGACTGAGCATTGAAGAATGGTAAGTTAATGAGCTTACCATTAACTGGTGTGGTATACTGTGTCTGGTGCTCCCGGTGTGGCCTTTCATATATTGGTGAGACCCGATGCAGACTGGGAGACCGTTTCGCTGAACACCTACGCTCTGTCCGCCGGAGAAAGCAGGATCTCCCAGTGGCCACACATTTTAATTCCACATCCCATTCCCATTCTGATATGTCTATCCATGGCCTCCTCTACTGTCAAGATGAAGCCACACTCAGGTTGGAAGAACAACACCTTATATACTGGCTGGGTAGCCTCCAACCTGATGGCATGAACATTGTCTTCTCTAACTTCCGTTAATGCCCCTCCCCTTCTTACCCCATCCCTGATATATTTAGGGTTTTTTTTCTCTCTCTGCCCATCACTCTGCCTGTTCTCCATCTCCCTCTGGTGCTCCCCTTCCCCTTTCTTTCTCCATAGGCCTCCCGTCCCATGATCCTTTCCCTTCTCCAGCTCTATATCCCTTTTGCCAATCACCTGTCTGGCTCTCAGCTTCACCCCACCCCTCTGGTCTTCTCCTATCAGTTTGCATTTCCCCTCCCCCTCCTACTTTCAAATCTCTTACTATCTTTCCTTTCAGTTAGTCCTGACGAAGGGTCTCGGCCCGAAACGTCGACAGCGCTTCTCCCTATAGATGCTGCCTGGCCTGCTGCGTTCCACCAGCATTTTGTGTGTTGCTTGAATTTCCAGCATCTGCAGATTTCCTCGTGTTGAGCTTCTCAGTATCAGTTTGTGAAGTTGATAGATCACCCAAGGTTCCGTATATACCTAAGATTTCAGCCAGAATGTTATAAAGCAATGCAGCAAAGTTTCACATTTAGCAAGTCCTTGGAAATGTCTTCGCATTAAACTACAAGCTCTTGTAATTTCTTATTGCAGTCAGATCCAAGTGTCAAAAAGCAGTGCCAGCAAGCAAAAGGCTGCTGGGCACTGATACCGAGAGGAAACTACTCCCATGCTATTCCAAATATTCAGTTTGAGAAATGCTGAGCTCAATATACAAAGTTTTGTGCATGGAGTTCAGCTGCCATTGTCCAATTTCTGATCTTTGTATCTTGTTTAGTAGCACTCATCGACTACTGGAAATCCTGTATCGCATCAATACCCCACCTGAACTCCTGTATCACCACATCAATACCCCACCTGAACTAACAGTTTTTTTCTGTGTTGTTTTTACGTAGTTCAGTGTAGTTTTTGTACCGTTTCATGTAGCACCATGGTCCTGAAAAACGTTGTCTTGTTTTTACTGTGTACTGTACCAGCAGTTATGGTCTATATGACAATAAAAAGTGACTTGACTTGAACTCCTGTATCATCACATCAATACCCCACCTGAATTCCCAAATGGGGTGGTAAATTGGATTAGTAAGTATGCAGATGATACTAAGGTAGGTGGCGTTATGGATAATGAAGTAAGTTTTCAAAGTCCGCAGAGAGATTTAGGCCAGTTAGAAGAGTGGGCTGAACGATGGCAGATGGAGTTTAATGCTGATAAGTGTGAGGTGCTACATTTTGGTAGGAATAATCCAAATGGGACATACATGGTAAATGGCAGGGCATTGAACAATGCAGTAGAACAGAGTGATCTAGGAATAATGGTGCATAGTTCCCTGAAGGTGGAATCTCATGTGGATAGGGTGGTGAAGAAAGCTTTTGGTATGCTGGCCTTTATAAATCAGAGCATTGAGTATAGGAGGTGGGATGTAATGTTAAAACTGTACAAGGCATCGGTAAGGCCAAATTTGGAGTATTGTGTACAGTTCTGGTCACCAAATTATAGGAAAGATGTCAACAAAATAGAGAGAGTACAGAGAAGATTTACTAGAATGTTACCTGGGTTTCAGCACCTAAGTTACAGGGAAAGATTGAACAAGTTAGGTCTTTATTCTTTGGACTGTAGAAGGTTGAGGGGGGACTTGATAGAGGTATTTAAAATTATGAGGGGGGATAGATAGAGTTGACATGGATAGGCTTTTTCCATTGAGAGTAGGGGAGATTCAAACAAGAGGACATGAGTTGAGAGTTGGGGCAAAAGTTTAAGGGTAACACAAGGGGGAATTTCTTTACTCAGAGAGTGGTAGCTGTGTGGAACGAGCTTCCAGTAGAAGTGGTAGAGGCAGGTTCGGTATTGTCATTTAAAGTAAAATTGGATAGGTATATGGACAGGAAAGGAATGGAGGGTTATGGGCTGAGTGGGGGTCAGTGGGACTAGGCGAGGATAAGCATTCGGCATGGACTAGAAGGGCTGAGATGGCCTGTTTCCATGCTGTAATTGTTATATGGTTATATCACATCAATACCCCACCTGAACTCCCATATCACATCAATACCCCACCTGAACTCCCATATCACATCAATACCCCACCATGTCACTCCCTTGAGGAAGGCAACTACAATCCATTATAAGAGGACTAGAATATAAAAGCAAGGATGCAATGTTGAGACTTTATAAAGCATGGGTGAGGCCTCACTAAGAGTATTATGAACAATTTTGGGCCCCTTATCTTAGAATGTGCTGAAATGGGAAAAGGTTCAAAGGAGATTCATGAAAATGACTCCAGGAATGAATGGCTTATCATGAGCAGCATTTGATGGCTCTGGGCCTGTATTCACTGGAATCCAAAAGAATTAGGGGTGAGCTCAATGAAACCCATCGAATGGTGAAAGGCCTTGATAGAGTGGACGTGGATAGGATGTCTCCTATGGTAGGAGAGTCTAAGACCAGACGATACAGTTTCAGAATAGAGTGGTGTCCTTTTAGACTGGAGAAGAGGAAAAATTTCTTTAGCCAGAGTGCCAAAGCTATGGAATGCTTTGCCACAGGCAGCTGATGAGCCCAAGTCTTTATGCATATTTAAGGCAGAGAATGATAGATTCTTGATTGGTCAGGTAAAGAAGGGATATGGGGAGAAGGCAGGAGACTGGGACTGAGAAGAAAACTGGATCAGCCATAATGAAACAGCAGAGCAGACTTGATGGGCCTAATGGCCGAGTTTTGTTGCGATACCTTATGATCCCATTTCGATACTGCCTGAACTCCTGTGTCAAGACCATAAGACATAGGAGCAGAATTAGGCCACTCAGCCTATTGAGTCTGTTCTGCCATTCCATCATGGCTGATCCCAGACCCCACTCAACCCCATACACCTGCCTTCTCACCATATCCTTTGGTGCCCTGACTAATCAGGAAACAATCAACTTCTGCTTTAAATATACCCACAGACTTGGCCTCCGCTGCAGTCTGTAGAAGATTCCACAGATTCACTACACTCTGGTTGAAAAAAAAATCTCCTTATCTCTGTTCGAAAAGGTCACCCCTCAATTTTGAGGCTTTGCCCTCTAGTTCTGGATACCCCCACCATAGCAAACATCCTCTCCACATCCACCCTATCAAACCCTTTCAACATTCGGTAGATTTCTTCTAAATTCCAGTGAATACAGACTCGGAGCTGACAAATGCGTCTCATAGGTTAATCTCTTCATTCCCAGAATCATCCCGTGAACCTCCTCTGGACTCTCTCCAGTGACAAGACATCCTTTCTGAGATATGGGGCTCAAAACTGTTAACAATACTCCAAGTGTGGCCTGTCTAGTGTCTGATAAAGGCTCAGCATTATCTCCTTGCTTTTATATTCTATTCCCCTTGAAACAAATGGCAACATTGCACTTGCCTTCTTTACCACAGAATCAACCTGCAAATTAACCTTCTGGGAGTCCTGCATGAGGATTCCAAGTCCCTTTGCACCTCTGATGTTTGAATTTTCTCCCATTTAGACAATAGTCTGCACTATAGTTCCTTTTATCAAAATGCATTATCATACATTTCCCAATACTGTATTCCATCTGCAGCTTTTTTGCCCATTCTTCCAATTTGTCTAAGTCCTGTTACAATTGCATTGCTTCCTCAGCACTACCTACCTCTCCACCTATCTTCAAATTATCCTCAAATTTTGCTAGAAAGCCATCAATTCCATTATCCAAAAATCATTGACAAACAACATGAAAAGTAGCGATTCTAATACTGACCCCTGAGGAATACCATTAGTCACCGGCGAATCAGCTCTCTTGTGCTTTTTGATCTCGTCACTTGAGATTCAGTGTCACACAACCCTGCCACTTTGATCTGGCCCACGCCTTCATTAACCAGGTCCAACACTTGCCTTTCTTGGATCTTGCCTCTCCTGACACAGGTCATTGGGTTTATGGGGGTTTAGCCAGGGTTAATCGAGTAAGCCTAGGGTTTGTGAGGGTATAGCCAGGGTTAATCGGGATGTGCCTAGGGTTTGTGGGGTTGGGGTTAGGGTTAGACTTCCTCTTCTTATAGCTTTCTTTGCTGTCTTTTGTTGGATTTTAAAAACTTCCCATTCACTTTTGATACTTTATATGCCCTTACATTGGATTTTATGCAGTACTTAACTTCCCTTGTCAGCCACAGTTGCCTACCCTGCTGTTTGAGAACTACTACTTCTGTTGGTCATATCTATCCTGCGCCTTGTGAACTATTTGCAGAAACTTCAGCCATCTCTGCTCTGCCATCATCTCCGCCAGAATCCTCCTCCAATCCAAATGGGCAAGCTCCTCTCTCATTCCTCTGTAATTCCCTTTATCCTATTGTGATAATGATACATGAGACTTATGCTTCTCCCTCTCAAACTGCAGTATGAATTCAATCGTATTATGATCACTGCCTTCTATGTTTCTTTACAATAAGCTCCCTAATAAGATCTGGGTTATTATACAATACCCAATCTAGGATAGTATTTCCCCTAGTAGGCTCAAGCACAAGCTGCTCTACAAAGCCATTTTATAGCCATTCAAGAAATCCCCTCTCTTGCGATCGAACACCACCCTGACTTTCCAAATTCTCTTGCATATTGAAGTCCCCCCATTACAATTGTGCCATTACCCATATTACAAGCCTTTTCCAGCTCCCTTTGCAATCTCAACTCCACTTCTTGGCTAGTATTTAGAGGTCTATATATGATTCCCATAATGTTTTTTTAAACTATTGCAATTTCTCAACTCCACCCACATAGATTCAACATTCTCTGACCCTATGTCACCTCTTTCTTAAGATGTAATTCCACCTCGTACCAATACAGCTACATCACACCCTATGTCTTCCTACCTGCCCTTTCGATACTATATCCTTTAAGCTCCTAACTATGGGCTTCTTTCAGCCACGACTCAGTGATGCCCTTAACATCAAACTGACCAATCTCTAATTGCGCCACAAGTTCATCCACCTTATTCTGAATGCTACGCACATTTAAATACAGTACCTTCTGTCCTGCATTCTTCACCCTTTTGAAATCAGTGATACAGTTTAACTCTTTGCTCCGTCTGCATTAGTACCCATTGGCTCGTCCTTCCTGACATTCATGTTACACTCATCATCTACTTGCAAACCCACTGGCTCATCCTCAGCTCTATCATACTGGTTCCCATCCCCCTGTCCGATTCATTTAAACCACTCCCAACAGCTCTAGTAAACCTGCCTGCAAGAATACTGGTCCCCCTTGGATGTCACCATATCAACACCAATGACAGAGCTGCACTCAGATTGCATGAGCTCCTGTTACCGTATCAATAGCATGGCTTTCTATTCACTCACTCTACACTTACGCCAGACATCTCAAACCAGGAAGCTCCAGAAATCAACCCTAAACAACAATTCAGTTAACTCCCTAAAGGAAGCAAAACCTCAAGATTCAAGATTGTTTAATGTCATTTTCAGTATGAAGTGTAAAGGAGAACAAAATAATGGTTACTCCAGATCCAATGCAACACAAAAAAACAAGATAAAGACAATAAAAATTTAAATGTAAATACCTAATATATATAAATTAACTGTATGTCCATAATGTGACACGAGGCACAGGAGTGTCTGTAGATAAGGTGACTCTGAAATGAAATGTTAAAGTAGTGGTGGTTGGGGGGTGTGGAGAGTAGGTTGGTAGGTGGAAATGTTCATCAGCCTTTCTGCTTGGGGAATGTAACTGTTTTGTGAGTCTGGTGGTCCTGGCACGGATGCTGCATCACTTCCTTCCTGATGCAAACGGGATAAAAAGTCCATGAGCAGGGTGGGCAGGATCCTTCACGATGTTACTGCTAAAAGCTGTAAGGACATTAGATATAGGAGCAGAATTAGGATATTAGACCCATCAGGTCTGCTCCGCCATTCCATCATGACTAATCCATTTTCCACTCTCAGCACCAATCTCTTGCCTTCTTACCATACCACTTCATGCCCTGACTAATCAAGAATCTATCAACCTCTGCCTTAAATATATATACTGAAAGACTTGCCTCCACAGCTGCCTAGAAACTCCTAAGACTCACCACTCCCTGGCTAAAGAAATTTCTCCTAATCTCTGTTCTAAAAGGACGCCCCTCTACTCTGAGGCTGTGTCCTCTCATATCGGACTCCCCCCCATCATAGGAAACATCCTCTCCAATCTACTCTATCGAGGCCCAGAGCCATTAAATGCTCCTCATAGGACAAGCCTTTCAATCCCAGAATCATTTTTGCAAACCTCTTTTGAAACCTCTCTAATGTCAGCATCTCTTTTCTTAGATAAGGGGCCCAAAATTGCTCACAATACTCCAAATGAGGCCTCACCAGTGCTTTATAAAGTCTCAACATTACATCCTTGCTTTTATATTCTAGTCCTCTTGAAATGAATGCCAACATTGGATTTGCCTTCCTCACTACCAACTCAACCTGCAAATTAACCTTTAAGAACTCCCAAGTCCACTTGCACCTCAGATTTTTCAATTTTCTCACCATGTAGAAAATAGTCCACCCTTTCATTTCTTCTACCAAAGCACATGCCCATACATTTCCTAACACTGTTTTCCATCTGCCACTTTGCCCTTTCTCTGAATTTGTTTATCCTTCTGTAGCCTCTCTGCTTCCTCAAAACTACCTGCCCCTCAATCTATCTTCGTACCATCCGCAAATTTGGCCACAAAGCTATCAATTCCATCATCCAAATTACTGATGTATAACATAAAAAGCAGTCCCAGCACAGATCCCCGTGGAATACCACAAGTCATAGAGTATTACAGCAAAGAAACAGCCCTTCAGCCTTAGTCCATGCTGAAAACATTTAAACTGCTTAATCCCTTTGATTGCACCAGGACCAGAGTCCCCATATCCAAGTACCTATCCAAACTTGTCAAACATTGAAATTGAGTTCGCATGGACTAACTGTGCTGGCAGCTTATTCCCCACTCTCACGACCCTCTGAGTGAAGACATTTCACCTCATGTTCCCCTTAAACTTCTCATCTTTCACCCTTAACCCATGATCTCTGGTTGTAGTCCCACCCAAACTCAGTGGCAAAAGCTTGTTTGCATTTACCCTATCAACAGCAGATTTTACCACAACATGGCAGAGGCTGGCTGTAGACATTATGACAGGTTGCATAATATCATCCTTGGCCTTCACAATGGCCATGGAGGCAAGTATCAGGGCTTCAAGATGGGTGGTAGGCAGTGAAAGAACAAATGCTAGACTTGTCTTCCCCTTATTAGGGTGTACATAAACGATAATAACAACACTGACCACTACTGCAGCATGCACCAAGCGACTACCTGGAAAGCCGCAGGAAAACCTCAAGTGGGCCAGAATGAAAATCAATCCCAGCAAGTCACAAAGCATCTCCAAAGTCAAGGGAATGCTGAAAGACATAAAGTGTTTCATCAGTGATGACCCAGTTCCAACAAAGCCTGTCAAAAGCCTGGCTAGATAGTAAAATGTCAGCCTCACGGACAAAGAGCAGATGCAGCAACAAAAGCAACATATCGCCAATGGCCTGGACAACATCAGTAAGACAATGCTAACTAGAAAACTGAAGCTCTGGTGCTTACAGTTTGGACTCCTACCCCAGGTGATGCGGCCACTCACTCTCTATGAGGTCCCACTAACAGTTGGAAAGAAGCCCAAGCAAACCATGTCATTTGTAAAGAAGTGGCTCGGGTCCCAAGGTGTATCAGTAACATCAATCTCCATGGTAAGAGTACTTGAACTACCTTTCGCTGGCCTTGCAGAGGAATTCAAGAGCTCTAAAGTTAATCTACTGATGTCATAGACTCTCGTGACAAGACCATCAGTAACGCTGCATGTACCTTATCACAGGGTGGAAATGGACCCCAGCTGATGCAGTGCATCCCTTAAGCACAGAGACATTGTGGGGCAAGTCCAACAAGGCAAGGAAGGCTTTGATCTGGCAGCAAATGGGGCCACCTGGCACAAGGCTACAATTCCAGAACAAAGAAAGATGGTTGTCGAGGAAGTATAGTAACATGAAGAGTCAGACAAAAGTTCAAAGGCTGAATCTCTGGCTAAGCAAGGGCATTAGATACGATGGGAAAACACAGAGGAAGAAAATCAGCTGGAAGGACATATGGGAGATTGAAGCAAACAGACTTAGCTTTCTCATCAGAGATACATACGATGTACTTCCCTCACAAAAAAAAAGCTCCAACAGTGATTCGGCGGGGACCCAACTTGTGTCTTGTGCCCAATTCCAGCAACCCTCAACCCCTGGCAAAACCAGCCTCACACAAGGCAGATACACGTGGCATCGCAAGCAGGTCTTTTAGAGTCTGGCAGCGGCAATCGAGACCAAGAGAATAACAACCAAATTCTTGTCCCCTAGAATGACTAATGCTCTGACACTAACAGAGGGAGGGAAAAGACCAATTAATCTCCCTCCTAAGCCAGAAACAGGACAGATGAACGTGGCCTGTGATTGGAAAATACCAGTGGATGTCAATAAACAACAACTTTCCACTGGAAATTGCTACCACCAACCTTAGACCAGACTTGGTTCTCTGGTCCAGTTCATTACAGATTGTCTACATCTTGAAACACACAATCCCATGGGAGGATTCAGTGGCTGAAGCATATGAGCACAAGAGGCTATGCTATGCAGATCTAGCAGCTGAAGCTCAATAATGCGTCTGGAAAACCAAAGTTTATCCAGTGAAAGTGGGTTGTAGGGGATTTATAGCCACATCCACCATCAACTGCTGAAGATGCTTGAGATCCATAGTCAGACTCAACAGCAAACCACTGGAACCACATCAGAGGTGGCGGAAAGAAGCAGTCAATGGCTTTGGATCAAGCGAAAAGACCTCTCCAGGGCTCCAAGATAGCATCAAGAGAATGGGAGGACACAACGGGGGTGACTCTGGGACGCTAGAAGTCATCATAGAGCAACTGGAGATGTAGTGGGCTAAATGATGAAACTTCAAGGAAGGAGAGTGCTCACTTGAAAATCTCTGTGTGTCAACTATGTGCCACTACCAACATCAAGGCAGTCTCAAGCAAGTGCTCACGACCCAATGGCACATCTTAACATCTTAATAAGATATTAACATCTTATCCTGTGTCTCTTGATTTTTAAAAAAATTTTGTAGCCTTTCTGCTTCCTCAAAATATTGTAATGAGAGATGCAGAGATGGCAGAAGAACTGAATGCGTATTTTGCATCAGTCTTCACAGTGGTAGAGACCGGACAGTCAAGAGTATCAGGGAAATGCAGTTTGTGCAGCGAAAATTACGACTGAGAAGGTGCTCAGGAAGCTTAATAGTCTGAGGGTGGATATATCTCCTGGACGTGATGGAATGCACTCTCAGGTTCTGAAGGAAGTAGCTGGAGACGCTGCGGAGGCATTAATGATGATCTTTCAAGAATCGCTAGATTCTGGCATTGTACCAGATGACTGGAAAATTGCAAATGTTACTCTGCTATTTAAGAAGGGTGGGTGGCAACAGAAAGGACACTGTAGACCTGTTAGCCTGACATCAGTGGTTGGGAAGTTGTTGGAATTGATTGTTAGGGATGAGATTATGGAGTCCTTGGAGGCACATGACAAGATAGGCCAAAGCCAGCACAGTTTTCTGAAAGGAAAATCCTGCCTGACAAACCTACTGCAATTCTTTCAAGAAATTACAAGCAGAGTAGATAAAGGAGTTCCAGTAGACATGGAGTTCTTGGATTTTCAGAAGGTCTTTGACATGGTGCCGCACATGAGGCTGCTTAGCAAAAGAAGAGCCCGTGGAATTACAGGGAAGTTACTAGCATGGGTGGAGCATTGGCTTGTCAGCAGAAAACAGAGAGTGGGAATAAAGGGATCTTATTCTGGCTGGCTGCTGGTTACCAGTGGAGTTCCACAGGGGTCGGTGTTGGAACAGCTGCTTTTTATGATGTATTTCAATGATTTGAACTATGGTATTAATGGATTTGTGGCTAAATTTGCCAATGATACACAGATAGGTGGAAGAGCGGATAGTGTTGAGGAAACCGAGAGCCTGCAGAGAGACAGATATTTCAAGGGAATGGGCAAAGAAGTGGCAAATGAAATACAATATTGGAAAATGTATGGTCATGCGCTTTCATGGAAGAAATAAACAGGCAGTCTATTATTTAGATGGGGAGAGAATCCAAAATGTAGATATGCAAAGGGACTTGGGAGTCCCTGTGCAAGATACCCTAAAGGTTAACCTCCAGGTTGAGTCAATGGTGAAGAAGGTGAATGCAATGTTGGCATTCATTTCTAGAGGTATAGAATATAAGAGCAGGGATGCGATATTGAGGCTCTGTAAGGTACTTGTGAGACCACACTTGGAGTATTGTGTGCAGTTTTGGACTCCTTATTTTAGAAAGGATATACTGACATTGGAGGGGGTTCAAAGAAGATTCACAAGAATGATGCCAGGAATGAAAGGGTTACTGTATAAGTAACGTCTGGTAGCTCTTGGGCTGTATTCCCTGGAGTTCAGGAGAATGAGGGGAGATCTCATAGAAACATTCTTTTAAAATGCTGAGAAACTACTTTAGTCAGTGGGTGGTAAATCTGTGGAATTTGTTGCCACAATTGGTTGTGGAGGCCAAGTCACTGGGTGCATTTAAATTTGAGATAGATAGGTTCTTGATTAGCCAGGGCATCAAAGGGTGTGGGAAAAGGCAGGGGAATGGAGATGACTGTAAGAATTTGATCAGCCCATGATTGACTGGCAGAGCAGACTCGACATGCCAAATGGCCTACTTCTCCTCCCATATCTTATAGTCTTATGGTCTAAAATTACCTGCACCTCGACCTATCTTCGTATGGACCACAAATTTTCCCCAAGTCATCAATTCCATCATCCATATCTTTGACGTGTTACGGATTCAGCAACAATAAATATATAAGTGAGGCAGGGGTTTTTATAACAAACAAAACGTTTATTAAACACTGAAAAACAAACCCCCAAAAGTAAACAAACCACTAACGTAACCGGAAATCAGCTGCTGTGCGGCAGCTTAAACAGTTCTTAAAGGAATAAAGCGAAAACAGTTCTTAAAGCGATGTTGCAAAACCAGTTCTTCAAAGTAGTACTGCAAAAGTTCAAAATGCTTACAGTCCATTAAAGGAGAGACTTTTTAGACGATTTAAATTCTCTTTCACGTCGTGTTGCTGCGGTTCTCATTCGAACTATACTTTTCCCGGAGAATTTACGAAGATGAAAATGAAATGACTTAAAGGCACTGACCTTTCCTTTACAAAACTGTACCCAACCCTTTCTGCTATTATTTGCAGGGGTTAACACGGGCACAGCCAACGAATTCCTTCCGAATGAGGATCAAACACCGTCGAAATCGACTTTCCTCAATCTTTTAGCTCCCGAACTCCGATCCTCACTCCCCACTGATTTTTAACTGGCAGTATTATAAAGAAACTGCCGGAAATGACCTTTTAAACTTTAGGCATTAAATAAAACTCCACCTTTCAACCAAACTGCGTCATAATATTGGACCACGCAGTGGCATGAAGTCAAAATGGCAAATCCAGCCACGAACTGCCCCTCCTCACAGGGAGGGGTCCTCCTTTTATACCCTGTTTTAAAAAATTGTCACATGACCTCTACTGGCGGGAAAATGACGTCACTCCACCATCACAAGACCACTACCTTAGGTCCAGCATCTCTTCAACACCACTGTCACGTGACAAGTACAAGATACCCACGGGTAAGTAACAGACATACAATATAAAAAGCAGTCCCAATACAGGCCCCTGTGGAATTCATGGGGTCATAGAGTAGTACAACACAGAAATAGGCCTTTTGGCCATCAAGTCCATGGCGAAAACATTTAAACTGCCTATTCCCATCAACTTGTACCAGGACTAGAGTCCACTATATCCCTACTAACCATGTACCTATCCACACTTGTCAAACATTGAAATCAAGCTCACATGGACCACTTCTGCTGGCAGCTCAGTCCTCACACCCAGTAGAGTTATTGACCCCTTCCTGTTTCTAACTTTCATCCACAGAAACTCAGTAGACAATCCCTCCATGACTTCCTCCTTTTCTGCAGCTGTGATGCTACCTCTGATCAGCAGTACCACACCCCCACCTCTTTTGCCTCCCTCCCTGCCCTTTCTGAAACATTTAAAGCCTGGCACTCGAAGTAACCATTCCTGCCCCTGAGCCATCCAAGTCTCTATAATAGCCACAACATCATAGCTCCAAGTACTGATCCATGCTCTAAGCTCATCCACTTTGTTCATGATACTCCTTGCATTAAAATAGACTTCTCAAACTATTAGTCTGAATGCATCCCTTCTTTATCACCTGCCTATCCTCCCTCTCACACTGCCTACAAGCTTTCTCTATTTGTCAGCCGACCGCCCCTTCCTCCATCTCTTCAATTTGGTTCCCACACCCCAGCAATTCTAGTTTAAACGCTCCCCAACAGCCTTATTAAACCTCCCTGCCAGAATATTAGTCCCCCTTGGATTCAAGTGCAACTCATCCTTATTGTACAGCGCCTGTCCCAAAAGAGGTCCCCAAAAATTGTCTTCCTCAATGACGACTGAAGCAAAATTTACTCAGTCATCTGCCATTTCCATGTCCTCATTACTACCTCTGCAGCATCATTTTTCAATGCTCCAATATCTACTCTCACCTCTCTATTATACTTTACATATCTAAAGAAACTTATGTTATCCTCTTTAATATTATTGGCTAGCTTACCTTCGTATTCCAGCTTTTCCTTCTCTATGTCTTTTTAGTTGCCTTCTGTTGGTCTTTAAAAGCTTCCCAATCCTCTAACTGCCCAGAAATTTTTGCTCTATTATATAGCTAGATGGATACGTTATTGAACCCAAAGGAAATTACAGTATCACAGTAGTATTACAAGTGCACAGACACACAAATATTAAAAGAGAAGAAAAACAAAAATTAAGTTACCTCAAACAATCTAACAGGAGGTATGCCTTCTCTTTGGCCTTTATGTTGACTTTAACTTCTCGTCAGCCACGGTTGCATTACCTGCCTTTAGGATACTTCTTTGGATGTATCTACCTTCCAACTGTCCCCAGAAATTCCAGCCATTGTTGCTCTGCCATCATCCCTGCTAATCTTCCCTTCCATTCAATTTTGGCCATCTCCTCACTCATGCCTCTGTAATCCCCTTTACTCCACTGTAATACTGATACTATCTGACTTTAGCTTCTCCTTCTCAAACTGCAGGGTGAATTCAATCATGTTATGATTACTGCCTCCAAAGGGGTTCTTTACCTTAAGCCCTCTAATCAATTCTGGTTCATTGCACAACACCCAAACCAGAATAGCTGATCCCTTAGTGAGCTCAACCACAAGCTGCTCTAAAAGCCATCTCGTAGGCATTCTAGAAATTCCCTCTCGTGGAATCCAGCACCATCCTGATTTTCCCAATCTACCTGACTACTGTAACACTGCCCTTTTGGCATGCATTTTCTATCTACCATTGTAAATTGTAGACCACATTCTTACTACTGTTCCGGGGTCTGTATATAATTCCTAATAAAGGGCTATTTACCCTTGCAATTCCTTACATTGCCCCACATCGATTCAACACCTTATGTCATCTCTTTCTAATGATTTGATTTCATTTTTTTACCAACACAGCCACTCCAACCCCTCTGCCTGACTGCCATTCCTTTCGATGCAATGTGTATCATCCTGCCAAAGAGGTTCGGCCCAATACGTTGACTCTACTTTTTTCCATACATGCAACCTGGCCTGCCGAATTCCCCCAGCATTTTGTGTGTGTTGCTCGGATTTCCAGCATCTGCAGATTTTCTCTTGATTGTGATACAATGTGTATCCTTGGATGTTAAGCTCACAGCTATAATCTTATTTTAGCCACGATTCAGTGATGCCCACAGAGTTATACATGCCAATCTGTAACTTTTACAAGTTAATCTACCTTATTCTGTAAACTGTGTACATTCAAATATAACACCTTCAGTCTTGCATTCAATCTTTTTGATCTGTCCACCTCTTACACTGCAACTCATCCTGTTGACTGCAATTTTGCCCTATCATCAGACTCTGCTTGCTAGTAGTCTTTGCCTCTGTAAACCAATTACCCCATCCTCAGCCCTGTCACTCTGTTCCCACCCCCCTGTCAAATCAGTTTAAACCTACCCAAACAGCTCTAGCTCCTGCTCGCAAAGATATTGGTCTCCCTCACATTCAAGTGTCATCTGTCCTTTTTGTACAGGTCATACCTTCCCAAAAATCCCAATGATCCAGAAATCTGAAACCCTGCCTCTTGCACCAAGATGACTCGTGCACCTCATCCTTGCCCCACAGAACATTTCACACATTTTTGCAGTCGTGATTAGACACACAAGGAGAGCAGTAGTGCGGCCATTACCAGTGATCTGATAATTAGATATGATGTTGATGTCAATGCAGCTGTTCGAGCTCATTTGCAGCCCAGTCACACTCAGCAGCCCATTTAAAAACAGTGTCCGCGGTGACTACTACGGCATCTCAATCCCCTTTAACATAGCGTTCACACTGCAACCAACTCTTCAGACTTTTGTTTCTACAACCAAAGCGTTTTGAGAAGATTACCAATTGAGAGTAGACTGATTCAACAATTTTATCAAGTTTATTCGGGGTTAATTTGATGCAACATAATGAGAGTTTTGGTGAATCCATCACACATCTGAGCAGCTGAACATCATCAATTAATTCAGCAAACAGACTACATAACACAGAAACTTACTTTCCGGCGGAATACCGCTTAAATATTTCCAGCAGTCTCTCATTACAGAAGGGTAAAGTGCTTTTAAGCAGAGATCCATGAGCAACTGAAGCACTGTTGATCTTGGAAAACTGGACTCTCCAGAAAGCAGGTAAGGTGCAGCAGCCATTGCTGGAGCAAACTTTGAGCCCAATTGAAGCAGTTGAGCCCCAGTCGGACAGTGAAAAACAAACTGATGTTTAGCCAATTGCTGTTAACTTCACCCACTCTGTAGTCACTTATCCATCAAATGTCATCGGGAGATGTGACAAGTCTATCACCACCAGACTACATCTCATCTCCAAAGCTTCTTACCTGTAGCTATCCAGCTTCTCAACAAAACAACTCATTCAGGTGTAATATCTCAACTCTCCCTGCAACATCTGTTAAATGGTCTTTTCTGCTCTCCTTGTTCTGTTCTTAGTTTATTCATATTAAGTTTGATTATTGACATTTGTGCTAATTGTGGATTGCTCATGGCTGTCTGCACTATTGTCTGGTAAACTGTTGGTTGCTATTATGTTGTCTGTTATAGTATTGTCCTGTGTTTTATGCTTGGCATCAAACCATAATCAATTCTGGCTTGTTTCACATACTAGTGATAAAGTGATTCTGTTTTAAGCACCACACCAGATTCAAAAGATTAAGGTGTTGAGGCCGAGGGCAAAGGATGAACCAGCGTTCAGTCTACTGCTCCATGAGGCTTTACTCACCTCAGCACTGAACTGACTCTGCAGCTGTGGCCTGTAGATATTTGGCACTCACCTCAGTGCTCCGTGGCTCACTTTCTGTGACTGCGGTTCACGTTCTGTGTACCATTTGTTTTCTTTAGTTCGTTGCTCACACCATTTGTTCTTTTTTTGCACATTGGATGTTTGTTGGTCTTTGTGGGGCAGCATACATTCTATTGTGTTTTCAGAATTAGAATTAATATCACTGGCATATGTCATGAGATTTGTTAACTTTGCGCTATATATTTATGTGTGTGTTTGTGCATGTGTGCACATGTGAGTGGCACCGTTCTTCAAGATGATCTTTGAAGAATGTCATGATAATTGTTCGGGATTTTAACATGAAAGTGGATTAGAAAAACCAGGTCTAGTATTAGACTTCAAGAGAGAGAATTTGTAGAATGTCTAAGGGATGGCTTTTTAGAACAGCTTGTTGTTGAGCCCAATAAGGGATCAGCTGTGCCAGAGGTGATTAAGAGAGCTTAAGGTTAAGGAATTCTTAGGAAACAGTGATCACAATATGATCGAGTTCACTTTGAAATTTGAGAAGGAGAAACTAAAATCCAATGTGTCAGTATTTCAATGGAATAAAGGAAATTACAATGACAAGACTGGGGAACTGGCCAAAGTTGACTGGAAATGAACACTAGCAGGAAGGACAGCAGAGCAGCAATGGCTGGAGATATTGTAATGAGAGACGCAGAGATGACAGAAGAACTGAATGCATATTTTGCATCAGTCTTCACAGTGGAAGACATCTGCAGTATACCGGACATTCAAGGGTTTCAGGGAAGTGAAGTATGTACAGTGAAAATTACGACTGAGAAGGTGCTCAAGAAGCTTAATGGTCTGAGGATGGATAAATCTCCTGGACCTAATGGAATGCACCCTTGGGTTCTGAAAGAAGTAGCTGGAGAGACTGCAGAGGCATTAACAATGTTCTTTCAAGAATCGATAGATTCTGCCATTGTACCAGATGACTGGAAAATTGCAAATGTTATTCTGCTATTTAAGAAAGGTGGGAGGCAGCAGAAAGGAAACTCTAGACCTGTTAGCCTGAAGTTGTTAGAATCGATTGTTAGGGATGAGATTATGGAGTACCTAGAGGCACATGACAAGATAGGCCAAAGCCAGCATGGTTTCCTGAAAGGAAAATCCTGCCTGACAAACCTACTGCAATTTTTTGAGGAAATTACAAACAGGGTAGACAAAGGAGATGGAGTAGATGTGGTGCACTTGGGTTTTCAGAAGGCCTCTGACAAGGTGCCACACATGAGGCTGCTTAGCAAGGAAAGAGCCCATGGAATTACAGGGAAGTTACTAGCATGGGTGGAGCATTGGCTGATCGGCAGAAAACAGAGATTGCTGCTTTTTAAAGTGTATGTCAATGATTTGGACTATGGGATTAATGGATTTGTGGCTAAATTTGCCAATGATACAAAGATAGGTGGAGGAGCAGGTAGTGTTGAGGAAAAAGAGAGCCTGCAGAGAGATTTAGATAGTTTAGTGGAATGGGCAAAGAAGTGGCAAATTAAATACAATGTTGGAAAGTGTATGGTCATGCAGTTCAGTGGAATAAGTGAATGGGCAGACTATTATTTAGATGGGAGAGACTTCAATATGCAGAGATGCAAAGGCACTTGGGAGATCTTGTGCACGATACCCTAATAGCACTGGGGCTCCACAGGGGACTGTCCTGTCTCCCTTTCTCTTCACCATCTACACCTCAGACTTCAACTACAACACAGAGTCTTGCCATCTTGATGACTCTGCCATACTTGGATGCATCAGCAAGGGAGATTAGGCTGAGTACAGGGCTAGGGTGGGAAACTTTGTCACATGGTGCGAGCAGAATCATCTGCAGCTTAATGTGAAAAAGACTAAAAGGCACCGGTGACCCCTGTTTCCATCCAAGGGGTCAGTGTGGACATAATGGAGGATTACAAATAGACAATAAACTGAACTGGTCAAAGAACACTGAGGCTGTCTACAAGAAGGGTCGGTGCCGTCTCTATTTCCTGAGGAGACTGAGGTCCTTTAACATCTGCCGGACGATGCTGAGGATGTTCTATGAGGCTGTGGTGGCCAGTGCTATTATGTTTGCTGCTGTGTGCTGGGGCAGCAGGCTGAGGGTAGCAGACACCAACAGAATCAACAAACTCATTCGTAAGGCTAGTGATGTTGTGGGGGTGGAACTGGACTCTCTGAAGGTGGTGTCTGAAAAGAGGATGCTGTCCAAGTTGCATGCCATCTTGGACAATGACTCCCATCCACTCCATAATGTATTGGTTAGGCACAGGAGTACATTCAGCCAGAGACTCATTCCACTGAGATGTAACACTGAGCGTCACAGGAAGTCATTCCTACCTGTGGCCATCAAACTTTACAACCCCTCCCTCGGAGTGTCAGACACCCTGAGCCAATAGGCTGGTCCTGGACTTATTTCCACTTGGCATGATTAACTTATTATTTAATTATTTATGGTTTTATATTGCCATATTTCTACATTATTCTTGGTTGGTGCAGCTGTAACGAAACCCAATTTCCCTCGGGATCAATAAAGTATGTCTGTCTGTCTGTCTAAAGGTTAACCTCCAGGCTGAGTCAGTTGTGAAGAAGGCGAATGCAATGTTGGCATTCATTTCTAGAGGTATACAATATAAGAACAGGGATGTGATGTTGAGGATCTATAAGGCACTCGTGAGACCATACTTGGGAGTATTGCATGCAGTTTTGGGCTCCTTCTTTTAGAAAGGACATACTGACGTTGGAGAGGGGTCAGAGAAGATTCACGAAAATGATCCCAGGAATGAAAGGGTTACTGTATGAAGAATGTCTGGCAGCTCTTGGGCTGTATTTCCTGGAGTTCAGGAGAATGAGGGGGGGGGATCTCATAGAAACATTACGAATGTTATAAGGCCTGAACAGATTAGATATGGCAAAGTTATTTTCCATGGTAGGGGATTCCAAGACAAGAGGATACGACTTCAGGATTGAAGGACGTCCATTTAGAACAGAGATGCGGAGAAATTACTTTAGTCAGAGGGTGGTAAATCTGTGGGATTTGTTGCCAAAAGCAGCTGTGGAGGCTGTCATTGGGTGTATTTAAGGCAGAGATAGAGAGGTTCTTGATTAGTCAGGGCATCAAAGGGAATGGGGAGAAGGCAGGGGAGTGGGAATGACTGGAAGAATTGGATCAGCCCATGATTGAATGGCAGAGTAGACTCGATGGGCTGAATGGCCTACATCTGCTCCTATATCTTATAGTCTTAGGTCTTCGATACTACGGAGGCTAGTACATAACATGGAGCTGGCTGATTTTACCATTCCCTGCAGCTTACTTCCTTCCTGTGTAGTTGTCCCATACCAGAAAGTGATGCAGCCAGTCAGAATGTTCTCCACAGTATATCTGTAGAAATTGGAGTGTTTTAGGCAAAACTCCTAATGAAATATTGTCTGATTTTTACTACATCATTATGCTGGGATCCTCAGAGATATTAACACCTGTCAACTTGAAAACGCTCACCCTCTCCACTTCTGCTCCCTCTATAAAGATGGATGTGTGTTCCCTCATCTTACCCTTTCTAAAGCCCACTATCAGCACTCTGGTGTTACTGACATTGAGTGCAAGGCTCTTGCTGCAATACTACTCAACTAGCTAGTGTATCTCGCTACTGTACGCTCTCTCACCACCATCTGAGATTCTGCCAATGCTTGTATCATCAGCAAATTTATAGATGGTATTTGAACTATGCCTAGCCACACAGTCATGGGTATATAGAGAGTAGAGCAGTGGGCTTAGCACACACCCCTGAGGTGCACCAGTGTTGAATGTCAGCGAAGTGGGGATGTTATTTCCAATCCACACAAATTGTGGTCTTCTGTTTAGGAAGTCAAAGATCGAGTTGCAGATGGAGTACAGAGGCCCAGGTTCTGTAGCTTTTTGATCAGGACTCTAGGAATAATGGTGTTAAATGCTGAGCTACAGTCAATAAACATAGGTATTTGGAGAATCCAGATGATCCAAGGCCATGTGGAGAGCCAATGAGAATGCATCCACATTGATTTAGTGACAATAAGCAATTTGCAATGGTCCTTGCTGAGGCAAGAGTTGATTCCAGCCAAGACAAACCTCTTAAAAGTACTTCACCACTGTTGATGTGAGTACTAACGGACGACAGTGTTATTGTTTTTTTTAGTTGCCTTTTGTAGGACTTTAAAAGCTTCCCAATATTCCAACTTCCCACTCATTTTTGCAACCTTATATGCCCTTTTCTTGGCTTTTATGCAATCCTTAACTTCCCTTGTCAGCCATGGCTGCCTACCTCTGCCATTTGAGAACACTTCTGTGGTATATTTCTATCCTGCGCCTTGTGAACTATTCCCAGAAACTTCAGTTATCTCTGCTCTGCTGTCATCCCCTCCAGTATCCTCCTTCAATTCACCTGGACATGCCTCTGTAATTCCCTTTATTCCACTACAATACTGATACATGTGAGTTATGCTTCTCCCTCTCAAATTCTCAAACTGCGTTATGAATTCAATCATATTATGATCACTGTCTTCTAGGGTTCCTTTACATTAAGCTCCCTAATAAGATCTGGGTTATTACACAACACTCAATCTAATTTGGCTTTCCCCAAACAGGCTCAAGCACAAGCTACTCTAAAAGGCCATTTCGTAGGCATTCAAAAAATTCCCTCTCTTGTGATCCGATGCAACCTGACTTTGATGCAACCTCCCCCATTGCTATTGTGTCATTACCTATTACATTTATTTTCCAGCTCCCTTTGCAATCTCAACCCCATATCTTGGCTACTATTTAGAGGCAATATTTATGTTTCGCATAATGGTTTTTTACCCCTGCAATTTCTTAACTCCACCCACAAAGATTCATCATTCTCTGACCCTTTGCCACCTCTCTATAAAGATGCAATTCCATCTCTTATCAACAGTCAATTCAATTCAGAGACACAGCACCGCCTATGCCTTCCTGCTTGCCCTTTTGATACAAAAATATCCTTTGATGTTAAGCTCCTGAACTATGGCCTTCTTTCAGCCACAACTCTGTGATGCTCACAACATCATACTGACCAACCCCTAACTGTGCCACGAGTTCATCCACCCTATTCTGAATTCTACACATACTTAAATACAGCACCTTCAGTCTTGCATTCTTCGCCCTTTTGAATTTTGTCTGTGGTATAATTTTACCCTTTGCTTTGTCTACATTTGTACCTATCATTGGCTTGTCCTTCCTTACATTCATATTACACCCATCACCTACTTGTAAACCTGCTGGCTCATCCTCAACTCTATCATCCTGGTCTCCATACCCCTACCATATTAGTTTAAATCACTGCCAACAGCACTAGGAAATCTGCCCTCAAGAATATTGGTCCCCCTTGGTTTCAAGTGCAACCTGTCCCTTTTGTACAGGAGACACCTGCCCCAGGAGAGGTCAGCAGACTACGAACCTCCTGGTTCATCCAGGCTTTTGATTTGGGGATGTATGGTATAATCTCGTAAGCACACATTCATCCACACAGGTTTTAATGAAGTCGGTGACAGTTATGGTGTATTCATTTAGACTCAAAGATAAATCCCTGAATACAAATTCAAAGCAGTGGTTGTGTCTACCAATTCAAAGCAGTCCTTTAAGTGCTCCTGCACCTGCCTTGTCAGATTCAGATTCAGTTTATTGTCATTTAAAAACCACAAATGCAATGCAGTTAAAAAATGAGACAACGTTCCTCCAGAATGATATCAACAAAGCACATGACAAAATAGACAACACCAGAAATCCACATAACGTTTGGCAATCCCCAATCCAGAGTCCGGAGAGGCTGCTGCGTATTAATATCGTGCTACCGTCTTAGCGCGTTCCCAGGAAAGGAGCTCCAAACCCACCAGACAAACAAGACCAAAAACTAAAGCTACAAAGACCTGCACATAGTTACAACATATAGTTACAACAGTGCAAACAATACCATAATTTGACAAAAAAACAGACCATGGGCACGGTAAAAATAGTCCAAAGATGTTAAAAGACTAAGTTCGAAAGAAACCACCACACAGTTTCCACAAGTCCTCAGGGTCCCGAAAGACTTGTTATCCCACGCTGGCAGCAGAAGGGAATACCCCCGCTATGGACTTGTCCATACCTTTTTGGTCCTCACTACTGGTGCCACAGTCTTCAGTCTCTGCCTATACTCAGGGAGTAGAAGCACAGCCAGACTTTCCAAAGTGTGGGTGTGGAAAAGCATGGTAAACACTGTTGAAGGTTGTGTAACGGTGGTCCAGTGTACAGGTGGCCCCCGTTTTTCAAACGTTTGCTGTTACGAAAGACCTACATTAGTACCTGTTTTCGCTAACCAAAGAGGATTTTCGCTTTTACAAAAAGACGCCTGCTTTATAGGTATGTTTACCCCAAGAAAGACTACTTTGACCATGAAGCCTAGTGCATGCAGTTGTGTGCACATGCGTGAACGTGCCAATTTTTTTTCTCCAAATCGATTTTGGCTCACTGTCTTCCTGATTTTGATAAGTGAAACTACACCGTACATACAATATTTCTACTTTATATAGGCTGTATATTTATCATATCATTCCAGCTTTTACTATATATTAGTGCTATTTTAGGTTTTATGTGTTATTTGGTATGATTAGGTAGGTTATTTTTTGAGTCTGGGAACGCTCAACAATTTTCCCCATATAAGTTAATGGTAATTGCTTCTTCACTTCACGACATTTCGGCTTACAAACGGTTTCATAGGAACGCTCTACCTTCGGATAGCGGGGGAAACCTGTACTGGTTCCTCTGGTGCTGCAAGTGATTTTTGATAATTATTTCAAGAGTTTTTCAAGTTGGCCTGATTAAAATACCCCAGAAAGATAAGGAAGGCATCAGGATGTGCTGTTTCATGCCTATTGTTCACATCCCTCAGTTCATCCAGAGACTGTCTGACATTGGCCCGTGGCGGGATGTACAATGGTACCAAAATGATTGTTGAAATCTCCTACGACAGGTAAAATGGATGGCACTTGATCGGGATGTCCTAGATCTAGTGAACGTGATTGGGAGACCACCACCACTTTGTACACCACACCACAAGGATCATGAAGCAAACCACCACCACCCCACCCCTTTCGGCTTTAAAAGACTCAGCACTCCTATCTTGGTGGTGTATTCTGAACCTGTCAATCTAATTTGCTGCATCCAGAACAGAAGGGATTAACCAAGATTCCATGAAACAAAAGATACAAGTGGTCCTAATATCTCACTGATACAGTACCCCAGCTCTGAGATCTTAAATTTTTTTATTTACCAGAGAATGTACATTTGCCAGCAAAATAGCCTGTATTGGGAGTTGAAAACCTCTTTTTTTTTAAAGTGCACTATTAAACCAGTGCAACAACCTAGGCTTAAGGGGGCAGTCTCCTGGCCACAGGCAGATCTATTTCTACTGGTTTTGAGCAGCGATAGATTGTTTCATTGCATTAAAACATCATTACTAACTGTACAGACCTTAGATGCAGCCGTGGTTCTCAGCTGTGGCAGGCTGAAATAGGAATATTTAATCAATTCCATTGGAGCTGCTGCTTCAAGTCACCTTTAATTTGGCGCCACAGAAGTAGGAAGTAGTTTCTTTGTTTTGTGGTTGCCTGCAAGAAGATGAATCTCGTGGTTTTATAAGGTATATATACTTTGATAATAAATGTACTTCGAATTTTGACTTTATCGCCAGTGGTGTGCCTCACCTCAGAGAGGTGATAGTGGGATTAGCCAGAAGAAGACAGGAATACATAACATATGAGTGCAGATTCAGAATCTACACTGTCAAGTGGCAATTCCTCACGAAAAAAATCTAATATACATTGAACAAATGAAGGTATAAAAGTAAAATTCAGATTGCACCGACAGATCAAACAGATCTTGCAGCACCAGTTCACATATCTTTAAAGCAATCAGAGATCCTGAACACAATTCCAATTTAAAGTTTAGTGTGAGAAAATGAAAGGACTCAATATCACTCAAAGGAAGTTCACCAGATCCCAGAAGTATTTCCAAATTCAGATGACAAAAATAAAGCAAAACTACTTTGCTACACAGTCGCAGCAAGGGGAGGAGCAAGGGGCTTGGGAGAGCTCTGAGGAGCTGAGGTGAGTGTGCTTTAAAAGGAATGTGGAGGGCAACTGAAGGGTTAAACAGAGTGTTGATTAGTTGATTAGAGGGAGTGAATACTTAAGATAATTGGCAGGGACAAATAAAAGGAGGGGAAACTGAAGAGGAGTGGCTAGTGTGTGAGTAGCTCAGGGTAGGAGAGGAGCTTTGAGTCGAGAGGCTTCGGTGAGCTTGCTCCCAAGTGAGGTAAGGCCAGGTAAGTTCCTTTAATTAATTTAATTAACTTAGGAGCAGGTAATGGAGGTAGCAGTTAGGACAGCTGAGTGCTCCGTATGCAGTATGTGGGAAGTCAGAGACAGCACAATTGCCCCTGATGACGACATCTGTAAAAGGTGCATCCAGCTGCAGCTCCTGACAAACTGAGTTGGGGGACTGGACCTGGAGCTGGATGAACTTTGGATCATTCAGGAGGCAGAGGCAGAAAGACAGGGTTTCAGGGAGACAGTCACCCCTAAAAGTCAGGAGGCAGGTAGCTGGGGTAACTCTCAGGAGAGGGAAGGGGAATAGACAGAAAGAGCAGAAAGAACAGAGCATCAACAATAAGTATACTGTTTTGGATGCTGTTGGTGGGAATGACCTACCAGGGACAAGTTCTAGTAGTTGTGTCTCTGGCACTGAGACTGGACCCTCAGCTGGGAAAAGAGGAGAGCAGTAGTGATAGGGGATTTGATAGTTAGGGGGACAAGATAAGAAGTTCTGTGGGAGAGATTGAGAATTCTGGATGGTCTGTTGCCTCCCTGGTGCCAGGGTCTGCGATATCTCGGATCGAGTTCTCGGTATTCTCAGGAGTGAGGGTAAGCAGCCAGATGTCAAGGTCCATGTAGGGACTAATGACGTGGATAGGAAGGAGGAGGAGGTCCTGCAAAGAGAGCTAGGGAGTTAGGTGCAAAGTTGAAGGACAGGACTTCCAGTGTTGCAATCTCAGGATTGCTACCCATGCCATGTGCTAGTGAGGCTAGAAATAGGAAGATAATGCAGCTAAATATGTGGCACAGGAGATGGTGCAGGAGGGAGAGCTTCATGTTTCTGGACAATTGGGCTTTGTTCCAGGGAAGGTGGGAACTGTTCTGACGGGATTGTTTGCACCTGACCTGGAGGGGGACTAACATCCTTGCGGGTAGATTTGCTAGTGCTGTTCCAGGGGGTTTAAACTAGATTTGCAGGGGGAGGGGAACCAGAGTGTTAGAGCAGATAAAGGCCATGTGAGGACTGCATGTATAGACAGAAATCAAAGGTTTATACATGATAGAAATGTTCTTAGGTGCATCTATTTCAATGCAAGGAGTACTGTAGGTAAAGCAGATGAGCTTAGGACATGGATTGGCACGTGGGATTATGACATTATTGCTATTAGTGAGACTTGGCTGCAGGAGGGGCAGGACTGGCAGCTTAATGTTCCGGGATTCAGTTGTTTCAGACATGATAGAAGGGGAGGGATGAAAGGAGGAGGAGTGGCATTACTACTCAGGGAAAATATCACAGCTGTGCGTAAACAGGACAGCCCGGAGGGCTTGTCTACAGAGGCTATATGGGTGGAGCTGAGGAACAGGAAAGGTGTGACCACACTAAAAGGGTTGTATTATAGACCACCCACTAGTCAAAGAGAAATGGAGGAGCAAATCTGCAGAGAGATAGCAGACCAATGTAAGAAATAGAAAGTTATAACAGTAAGGGATTTTAACTTTCCACATATTGGCTGGGACTCCCACACTGTGAAAGGGCTAGATGGCTTGGAGTTTGTCAAATGTGTTCAGGAAAGTTTTCTATATCAATATATAGAGGTACCTACAAGACAGGATCTCCTATCAAGGAACCAGACAGGTCAGGTGACAGAAGTATGTGTAGGCAAACATTTTGGGTCCAGTGACCATAATGTCATTAGTTTCAAATTCCTTATGGATAAGGTCTCGATGGTCTGGTCCTCCAGTTGAGGTTCTAAATTGGAGAAGGGCCAATTTTGTGGAAATGAGAAAGGATCTAAGAAGAGTGGATTGGGATAAGTTGTTTTCTGGCAAGGACGTGTTCAGTAAGTAGAAGGCCTTCAAAGGCAAAATTTTGAGAGTGCAGAGTTTGTATGTTCCAGCCAGGATTAAAGGCAAACTTAACAGGCATAGGGAATCTTGGTTTTCAAGGGATATTGGCGATCTGGTTAAGAAAAAAAGGGAGGTATATAGGCAACAATGAAAAAATGAGGTACTTGAAGAGTATATAAAATGTAAGAAAATACTAAAGAAGAAAATCAGGAAGGCAAAAAGACATGAGTTTGCTTTGGCAGATAATGTGAAGGTAAACCCAAAGGGTTTCTACAAGTATATTAAGAGTTAAAGGATAGTAAGAGACAAAATTGGTCCCCGAGAAGATCAGAGTGGTCGTCTATATGTGGAGCCTCATGAGATGGGGAAGATTTTAAACAGTTTTTTTGCATCAGCATTTACTCAGGAAACTGGCATAGCATATATGGAAGGAAGGGAAATGAGCAGTAGTGTCATGGAACATATAGAGATTAAAGAGGAGGAGGTGCTTGCTGCCTTACAGCAAATAAAGGTAGATAAATCCCCCGAGCCTGACATGATATTTCCTCGGACCTTGAGAGACTAGTGTAGAAATTGCAGGGGCCCTGGCAGAAATATTTAAAATCTCCTTAGCCATGGGTGTGGTGCCGGAGGATTGGAGGGTAGCTTATGTTGTCCCGTTGTTTAAAAAAGGCTCCAAAAGTAAACCAGGTAATTACAGGCCAGTGAGCCTGACATCAGTCATAGGTAAATTATTTCAAGGTGTTCTGAAAGATCAGATATACAAGTATTTGGACAGCCAAGGGCTCATTAAGGATAGTCAGCATAGCTTTGTGCATGGTAGATCATGTTTAACGAATCTTGTAGAGTTTTTTGAGGAGGTTACCAAGAAAAGTAGATGAAGGCTGTGGATGTTGTTTACATGGACTTTAGTAAGGCCTTTGACAAGATCCCACATGGGTGGTTAGTTCAGAAAGTTCAGACACTAGGTATCCATGGTGAGGTTGTAAACTGGATTCGAAATTGGCTGTGTGGGAGAAGACAGTGGTAGTGGATGATTGCTTCTCAGACTGGAGGACTGTGACTAGTGGTGTGCCTCAGGGAGCTGTGCTGGGATCATTGTTGTTTGTTGTCTATATCAATGATCTAGATGATAATGTGGTAAATTGGATCAGCAAGTTTGCCGATGACACCAAGATTGGAGGGGTTGAGGACAGTGAGGAAGGTTTTCAAAGCTTGCAGAGGGATCTGGACCAACTGGAAAAATGGGCCAGAAAATGGCAGATGAAATTTAATGCAGACGAGTGTGAGGTGTTGCATTTTGGAAGGACAAATCAAAGTAGGACATACACAACAAATGGTAGGGCACTGAGGAGTGCGGAGGAACAAAGGGATCTGGGAGTTCAGATACATAATTCCCTGAAAGTGGTTTCACAGATAAACAGGGTTGTAAAGAAGGCTTTTGGCATCCTGGCATTCATAAATCAAAGTACTGAGTATAGGAATTGGGATGTTATGGTGAGGTTGTATAAGACATTGGTGAGGCCAAATTTGGAGTATTGTGTGCAGTTCTGGTCACCTAACTATAGGAAGGATATCAGTAAGATTTCAAAGAGTACAAAGAAGATTTACCAGGATGTTGCCGGGTCTTCAGGAGTTGAGTTACAGGGAAAGATTGAACAGGTTAGGACTTTATTCCTTGCAGCGTAGAAGAATGAGGGGGGATTTGATAGAGGTTTACAAAATTGAGGGGTATAGACAGAGTAAATGCGAGTAGGTTCTTTCCACTTGGACTAGTTGAGATAAATATGAGAGGACATGGCTTTAGGGTGAAAGGTGAACGGTTTAGGGGGAGCTTCTTCACTCAGAGTGGTGGGAGTATGGAACGAGCTGCCATCTGACGTGGTAAATGCAGGTTCACTCTTAAGTTTTAAGAATAAGTTGAATAGATACATGGATGGGAGAAGTCTGGAGGGTTATGGACTGGGTGCAGGTCAATGGAACTAGCTGAATAAAGTTACGGCACAGACTAGAAGGGCCAAATGGCCTGTTTTCTGTGCTGTAGTGCTCTATGGTTCTACTTAAATTAAAAGAACACAAATTGAAGGGAATCCAGATGTATTCAGAATTTAATTGACAGGGTTAACAAGTTACCACATCACCTAATTACATTCAGTCATAGAAAGCAATACCTCTCTCCACATTAGAAAACTCAAATTAGGTGTCCAATTCTGACTTCAAGAGTAAGATAATGTCACATTTCAACGCTCTAACCCACACCTTCCTCTTTGCCTTTGTTAAAAGAAATGCAAAACAAACTGGAAAAGTGGCACACCATCTTTTCACCTGCATCCTTTAACCTTGACATTGACTTAACTTCTGTATTGCTCAGTGTGCAGGCACTGAACCTTGCAGATATTGAAGATGGCATCAGCAGCAGAGTTTCTGGGGAACTTGGATGGAGGTTGCACACTCATAACAGATGATTTCAACTTCAGTCACAGACCAAAGCAGAATACTTATCCTAACTGTTTAAAGGTGCACTGGGGAAATGTACTACTTACTTATTCAAAGATTAGGAATAGTCAGCATGGCTTTGTGAAAGGCAGGTCATGCCTTACAAGCCTGATTGAATTTTTGAGGATGTGACTAAACACATTGATGAAGGTAGAGCTGTAGATGTAGTTTATATGGATTTAGAAACATAGAAACATAGAAAATAGGTGCAGGAGTAGGCCATTCGGCCCTTCGAGCCTGCACCACCATTCAATATGATCATGGCTGATCATCCAACTCAGAACCCTGTACCTGCTTTCTCTCCATACCCCCTGATCCCTTTAGCCACAAGGGCCATATCTAACTTCCTCTTGAATATAGCCAATGAACTGGCCTCAACTGTTTCCTGTGGCAGAGAATTCCACAGATTCACCACTCTCTGTGTAAAGAAGTTTTTCCTCATCTCGGTCCTAAAAGACTTCCCCTTTATCCTTAAACTGTGACCCCTCGCTCTGGACTTCCCCAACATCGGAAACAATCTTCCTGCATCTAGCCTGTCCAATCCCTTTAGAATTTCTTACGTTTCAATAAGATTCCCCCCTCAATCTTCTAAATTCCAGTGAGCATAAGCCTAGTCGATCCAGTCTTTCTTCATATGAAAGTCCTGCCATCCCAGGAATCAATCTGGTGAACCTTCTCTGTACTCCCTCTATGGCAAGAATGTCTTTCCTCAGACTAGGGAACCAAAACTGCGCACAATATTCTAGGTGCGGTCTCACCAAAGCCTTGTACAACTGCAGTAGAACCTCCCTGCTCCTGTACTCAAATCCTTTTGCTATGAATGCCAACGTACCATTTGACTTTTTCACCACCTGCTGTACCTGCATGCCCACCTTCAATGACTGGTGTACAATGACACCCAGGTCTCGTTGCACCTCCCCTTTTCCTAATCGGCCACCATTCAGATAATAATCTGTTTTCCTGTTCTTGCAACCAAAGTGGATAACCTCACATTTATCCACATTAAATTGCATCTGCCATGAATTTGCCCACTCACCTAACCTATCCAAGTCACCCTGCATCCTCTTAGCATCCTCCTCACAGCTAACACCACCGCCCAGCTTCGTGTCATCCGCAAACTTGGAGATGCTGCATTTAATTCCCTCGTCTAAATCATTAATATATATTGTAAACAACTGGGGTCCCAGCACTGAGCCTTGCAGTACCCCACTAGTCACTGCCTGCCATTCTGAAAAGGTCCCATTTACTCCCACTCTTTGCTTCCTGTCTGCCAACCAATTCTCTATCCACATCAATACCATACCCCAATACCGTGTGCTTTAAGTTTGCACACTAATCTCCTGTGTGGGACCTTGTCAAAAGCCTTTTGAAAGTCTAAATATACCACATCCACTGGCTCTCCCCTATCCACTCTTACTAGTTACATCTTCAAAAAATTCTATAAGATTTGTCAGACATGATTTTCCTTTCACAAATCCATGCTTTGTCCGATGATTTCGCCTCTTTCCAAATGTGCTGTTATCACATCTTTGATAACCGACTCTAGCATTTTCCCCACCACTGATGTCAGACTAACTGGTCTACATTCCCCGGTTTCTCTCTCCTTTTTTAAAAAGTGGGGTTACATTAGCCACCCTCCAATCCTCAGGAACTAATCCAGAATCTAAGGAGTTTTGAAAAACAGATGCCAACACAGATGCCTTGTGCAGGAAGGCACAGAGTCGAATGTACTTCCTAAGAAGGTTGGCGTCATTCAATGTCTGTAGTGAGATGCTGAAGATGTTCTATAGGTCAGTTGTGGAAAGCGCCCTCTTCTTTGTGGTGGCGTGTTGGGGAGGAAGCATTAAGAAGAGGGACGCCTCACGTCTTAATAAGGTGGTAAGGAAGGCGGGCTCTGTCGTGGGCAAAGTACTGGAGAGTTTAACATCGGTAGCTGAGCGAAGGGCGCTGAGTAGGCTACGGTCAATTATGGATAACTCTGAACATCCTCTACATAGCACCATCCTGAGACAGAGAAGCAGTTTCAGCGACAGGTTACTATCGATGCAATGCTCCTCAGACAGGATGAAGAGGTCAATACTCCCCAATGCCATTAGGCTTTACAATTCTACTGCCAGGACTTAAGAACTTTTTAAAGCTATTATTAATGCTTTTTGAGATGGTGATTTAGATGCATATCATATTTTTTTTACTGAGTTAAGTATTGTATGTAATTAGTTTTGCTACAACAAGTGTATGGGACATTGGAAAAAAGTTGAATTTCCCCATGGGGATGAATAAAGTATCTATCTATCTATCTAAAATTATCACTAATGCATCCACTATTTCTTGGGCTACTTCCTTAAGCACTCTGGGGATGCAGACCATCTGGCCCTGGAGATTTATCTGCCTTTAATCCCATCAATTTACCTAACACCACTTCCCTACTAACATGTATTTCCCTCAGTTCCTCCATCTCACTAGACCCTCGGTCTCTTACTATTTCCGGAAGATTATTTATGTCCTCCTTAGTGAAGACAGAACCAAAGTAGTTATTCAATTGGTCTGCCATGTCTTCGTTCCCTATGATCAATTCACCTGTTTCTGACTGTAAAGGACCTACATTTGTCTTGACCAATCTTTTTCTTTTCACATATCTATAAAAGCTTTTACAGTCAGTTTTTATGTTCCCTGACAGCTTTCTCTCGTAATCTTTTTTTCCCTTTCCTAATTAAGCCCTTTGTCCTCCTTTGCTGGTCTCTGAATTTCTCCCAGTCCTCAGGTGTGCCGCTTTTTTTTGCTAATTTATATGTTTCTTCTTTGGACTTG
Organism: Hemitrygon akajei; assembly: GCF_048418815.1. Taxonomy (NCBI): domain Eukaryota; kingdom Metazoa; phylum Chordata; class Chondrichthyes; order Myliobatiformes; family Dasyatidae; genus Hemitrygon; species Hemitrygon akajei. The sequence goes on along the minus strand of NC_133127.1, from coordinate 200,666,787 downwards.
ATACTATCCCTAATTTCCCTTGTCAGCCACTGGTGCACTACCTTCCCTGGTTTATTCTTTTGCCAAACTGGGATGAACAATTGTTGTAGTTCATCCATGCGATCTTTAAATGTTTGCCATTGCATATCCACCGTCAACCCTTTAAGTATCATTTGCCAGTCTATCTTAGCTAATTCATGTCTCATACCTTCAAAGTTACCCTTTAAGTTCAGAACCTTTGTTTCTGAATTAACTATGTCACTATCCATCTTAATGAAGAATTCCACCATATTATGGTCACTCTTACCCAAGGGGCCTCGCACGACAAGATTGCTAACTAACCCTTAGAATGGCCTGCTCTCTAGTTGGTTCCTCGACATGTTGGTTCAGAAAACCATCCCGCATACATTCCAAGAAAGCCTCTTCCTCAGCACCCTTACCAATTTGGTTCAGCTAATGAATATGTAGATTGAAGTCACCCATTATAACTACTGTTCCTTTATTGCACGCATTTCTAATTTCCTGTTTAATGCCATCCCAACCTCACTACTACTGTTAGGTGGCCCACACACAACTCCCACCAGCGTTTTCTGCCCCTTAGTGTTATGCAGCTCTACCCATATCGATTCCACATCCTCCAGGCTAATGTCCTTCCTTTCTATTGCATTAATCTCCTCTCTAACCAGCAATGCTACCCCACCTCCTTTTCTTTCCTATCCCTCCTGAATATTGAATATCCCTGGATGTTGAGCTCCCATCCTTGGTCACCCTGGAGCCATGTCTCTGTGATCCCAACTATATCATATTCATTAATAACTATCTGCACATTCAATTCATCCACCTTGTTACGAATGCTCCTTGCACTGACACACAAAGTCTTCAGGCTTGTTTTTACAACACTCTTAGCCCTTATACAATTATGTTGAAAAGTGGCTCTTTTTGCTTCTTGCCCTGAATTGGCCTGCCTGCACTTTTACTTTTCACCTTATTACTTTTTGCTTCTACCCTCACTTTACACCCCTCTGTCTCTCTGCACTTGTTCCCATCCCCCTGCCACATTAGTTTAAAGCCTCCTGAACAGCAGTAGCAAACACTCCCCCTAGGACATTAGTTCCAGTCCAGCCCAGGTGCAGACCGTCCTGTTTATACCGGTCCCACCTCCCCCAGAACTGGCTCCAATGCCCCAGAAATTTGAATCCCTCCCCCAGCACCATTTTTCAAGCCATTTATTCATCTGAAATATCCTCCTATTTCTACTCTGACTAGCACGTGGCAATGGTAGTAATCCAGAGATTATTACCTTTGTGGTTCTACTTTTTAGTTTATCTCCTAACTCCCTAAATTCACCTTGTAGGACCTCATCCCGTTTTTTACCTATATCGTTGGTACCTATGTGCACCACGACCACTGGCTGTTCACCCTCCCATTCCAGAATATCCTGCAGCCGCTCAGAGACATCACTGACCTTTGCACCAGGGAGGCAACATACCATCCTGGAGTCTCGTTTGCGGCCGCAGAAACGCCTATCTATTCCCCTTACAATCGAATCCCCTATCACTATAGCTCTCCCACTCCTTTTCCTTCCCTCCTGTCACGCAGAGCCACCCATGGTGCAATGAACTCGGCTGCTGCTGCCTTCCCCTGATGAGACATCTCCCCCAACAGTATCCAAAACAGTACATCTGTTTAGGATTTCAGCAAGGCATTTGATAAGGTACCCTATGCAAGGCTTACTGAGAAAGTAAGGAGGTATGGGATCCAAGGGGACCTTGCTTTGTTGATCTAGAACTGGCTTGTCCACAGAAGGCAAAGAGTGGTTGCAGATGGGTCATATTCTGCATGGAGGTCAGTGACCAGTGGTGTGCCTCAGGGATCTGTTCTGGGACCCCTACTATTTGTGGGTTTTTTTATAAATGACCTGGATGAGGAAGTGGAGGGATGGGTTAGTAAATCTGCTGATGACACAAAGGTTGGGGGTATTGTGCATCGTGTGGAGGGCTGTCAGAGGTTACAGTGGGACATTGATAGGATGCAAAACTGGGCTGAAAAGTGGCAGATGGAGTTCAACACAGATAAGTGTGAAGTGGTTCATTTTGGTAGGTCAAATATGATGGCAGAATATAGAATTAACGTTAAGACTCTTGGCAGCATGGAGGATCAGAGGGATCCTGGGGTCCGAGTCTATAGGACACTCAAAGCTGATACGCAGGTTGACTCAGTGGTTAAGAAGGCATACAGTGCACTGGCCTTCATCAACTGTAGGATTGAGTTTAAGTGCCAAGAGATAATGTTGCAGCTATATAGGCCCCACTTAGAGTACTGTGCTCAATTCTCACTACATTAAGGACGTGGAAACCATAGAAAGGGTGCAGAGGAGATTTACAAGGATGTTGTCTGGATTGAATAGGTGGAGTGAACTCAGCCTTTTCTCCTTGGAGAGATGGAGGATGAGAGGTGACCGAATAGAGGTGTACAAGATAATGAGAGGCATTGATTGTGTGGATAGTCAGAGGCTTTTTCCCAGGGCTGAAATGGCTAGCATGAGAGGGCACAGTTTTAAGGTGCTTCGAAGTAGGTACAGAGGAGATGTCAGGGTTAAGTTTTTTTTACGCAGGGAGTGGTGAGTGCGTGGAATGGGTTGCCAACAGCGGTGGTGGAGGTGGTAACGATAGTCTTTTAAGAGACTCCTGGATAGGTACATGGAGCTTAGAAAAATAGAGGGCTGTGGCTAAGCCTAGGTAGTTCTAGGGTGGGCAGAAGGGCCTGTATTGTGCTGTAGGTTTTCTATGTTTAAAGATATAGCACAGAATAGGCCCTTCCATCCCTTCAAGCTGCACCGTCCAGCAACCACTGACTAAACCCTAGCCTACAACTGGTATGCCTTTGGAAGAAACCAGAGGATGGAGAAAACATACATTCCACAGGAAGGATGCACTGATGAAGTTAGAAATGACTCCAATGCCCCAAGCTGGAATAGTGTTCTGCTAACTGCTGCGCTACTGTGGCACCTCACGGTATAAGCTCTATCTTACAGTAATGGCATTATAATGGTGCTCTTTTAGGTAGTATGTTGGAATGTTTACTTTTTTTTTTTGAAAAGTAGGCCACATCTGAGACAAGGTTTCTTTGTCAACCAATGCCAGAGAAATTGAACAAATTATACCTTCCACCACACCCATCCTACTCACCTTCCTCTTCACACTGTCCTCAGCCTTCTCCCCTGCCAGGGTGAGGCCAAACATAATTGAGAACAGTACTTCACATTCTGCTTGAAAAGTCTGCAATCCCAATGCTATGAAGACTGAAACTTCCAACTCCATGGTGCTTTTTCTGCCCTTGTTCTTTAAGCCTCTCACAACCCATCACCAGGTTTATTCCTTTCCCCAACTGGTTCCATCCACCAAACATCAAGTTCCACTTAGCATTTTTCTACCTACAGATTCCTGCACCTTCCAGTCTCTGTTCCACCTCCACTCCCCCACAAGGCTCCATTTGTCCATCTCCCCCTCATCTGCTGCCACCTATTGCCTATCTCTTGTCTGCCATCTCTACACTCTCAAACTTGATATAGTGTCACAACCCAAAATGTTGACTGTTCTTCTGCCTCCAGATGTCGCCTGACATACTGAGTTCCTTCAGCAGTTTGTTTTTTCTCCAAGATTCCAGTAATTGCAGTCTGCGTCTACTGCACACAATAAAATGGTTGCTGTATTTCCACAATTCAAAAGATAATCAGTTGGCTATGCATTATTCTGGGACATCCTAATGCTGCTACAAAAACAATGAAAAAAACGCAGAGAAAATGGCAAGTACAGTGAATTCTGGCTAATTGGGACAGATGGGATCAGTGCATTTTGGCCCAATCGAGCAGGTTCCCCAATTACCTAAAGTTTCATGCAAATATTTAAAAAGGTATTAAAAAAAAAAGGCAAACTATCACTTAACTCAGTAACAAATTATGTAAATTATATACAGAACAAATTAGAATATTATCAATACTACTACAGTAGTATAAAACCATATACAACCAGTTGTAGAAATAACAAAATGGAGAATATGTAAAATAGCTATATCCCAGAAACAAAGTGGAATACTGTCATCTGACAACACTCAGTATTTCAAATATTCTGTTGGAATTGAGAGTCCAGTCTTTCCAAACATTGACAGTCATTGCTTACAAAAATAGGATCAATTTCTGTTCAAAGCCTTAAAATGTATTATATTTTATGCACCAATGTTTGAGTGCAATAGCATCATAATTCCAGTTTCCATGGAGACAGTCTGCAGCTCTCACAGTTCCATCCACATTGACGCATTTAAACCATGGGAGTTCAGAAAATAACCTCCCTTCCAGAAGGCAACATCGACAGTTTGTTCCCTCCGTACCAGAGAAAGCATAAAGAAGTAACAGAGCCTAAAGGTGTGTGCACACTGATTCTCTTCACTTTGCATTGTGATATTGCACTGAGTCACTAATCTGGAGATCCCATTCAGCTTCTACCAAGATGAGTTATCAAAATCAATTTAACACGAGCACCCAGAAAAAAAACAGCATGTATCATATTGTCATTAAAACACTAACAGGCTCACTCCGGGAACTAAGAAATTGATTATATCTGATATTGTTCAGCAACAAAAGGGCACCTCCAATTTGGAGATTCAAATTGTAATGCTGCATTTCTGTTCCACGATGTTATATTATATAAATTTTACTTGAGAAGGAAAATACTACACCCGCCTTGTCTACCAAGTCTTCCACCAAGATCTTTGGCTGAGTATCAATGCCCTTTGGTGAGCAAACTTATATTAAAAGATTTTAACACACAAAATACATAGTGTATTAGATATACCAATTTTGGAGAAATTATAAATTTAACAAAAAAGAACAATCCTCTGATTTTTTTTTTCTCAAAAGGTGAGCACTGCTGCAAGGCTATAGTCAGTCCAACTTGTTTTGATGAAACCAACTTTGGTCGAAAATACAGACAAATGCCATTTACTAGAAAGCAGAGACCCATCATCTGACACAGCTAGCAGTGGATTTAGCATATGACTTCAAGAATAAAGCACCTGTGTTGGGGACGGCGGAGATGGGGTACCTGGAATCACATACCCTAACCCTTGTAAAAAGGACATCAGTAACTTCAGAAAGACAACTAACAGGATCCTCATCTGTCATCTGAATGCAGATCAATCCACAGCATTATTTCTGAGAATTTTGGCCAATACAGTGGCATGCAAAAGTTTGGGAACCCCTGGTCAAAATTTCGTTTACTGTGAATAGCTAAGTGAGTAAAAGATTACCTGATTTCCAAAAGGCATAAAGTTAAAGATGACACATTTCTTTAATATTTTAAGTAAGATTACTTTTTTATTTCCATCTTTTACAGTCTCAAAATAACAAAAAAGGAAAAGGGCCCGAAGCAAAAGTTTGGGCACCCTGCATGGTCAGTATTTAGTAACACCCCCTTTGTCAAGTCAAATCACTTTTATTGTCATTTCAACCATAACTGTTGGTACAGTACACAGTAAAAAAGAAACAACGTTCCTCCAGGACCATGGTGCTACATGAAACAACACAAAACTATCAAGTATCACAGCTTGTAAACACTTTCTGTAACCAGCTAAGAGTCTTTCAATTCTTGTTTGGGAGATTTCCCCCATTCTTCCTTACAAAAGGCTTCTCGTTCTGTGAGATTCTTGGGCCGTCTTGCATGCACTGCTCTTTTGAAGTCTATCCACAGATCTTTGATGATGTTTAGGTTGGGGGACTGTGAGGGCCATGGCAAAACCTTCAGCTTGCGCCTCTTAAGGTAGTCCATGTGGATTTTGAGGTGTGTTCAGGATCATTATCCTGTTGTAGAAGCCATCCTCTTTTTACCTTCAGCTTTTTTACAGACGGTGTGATGTTTGCTTCCAGAATTTTCTAGCATTTAATTGAATTCATTCTTCAGTGAAATGTTCCCTGTGCCACTGGCTGCAACACAAGCCCAAAGCATGATCGATCCACCCCCATGCTTAACAGTTGGAGAGGTGTTCTTTTCATGCACCCTTTTTTTTCTCCAAACACACCTTTGCTCATTGCGGCCAAAAAGTTCTATTTTAACTTCATCAGTCCACAGGACTTGTTTCGAAAATGCATCAGGTTTGTTTAGACGTTCCTTTGCAAATTTCTGATACTGAATTTTGTGGTGAGGACGCAGGAAAGGTTTTCTTCTGATGACTCTTCCATGAAGGTCATATTTGTGCAGGTGTCGCTCATTAGAACAGTGCACCACCACTCGAGTCTGCTAAATCTTCCTGAAGGTCTTTTGCAGTCAAACAGGGGTTTTGATTTGCCTTTTTCGCAATCCTCTGAGCAGTTCTCTCAGAAAGTTTTCTTGGTCTTCCAGACCTCAACTTGACCTCCACCATTCCTATTAACTGCCATTTCTTAATTACATTATGAACTAAGGAAACGGTTACCTGAAAACACTTTGCTATCTTCTTGTATTCTTCTCCTGCTTTGTGGGCATCATTTATTTTAATTTTCAGAGTGCTAGGCAGCTGCTTATTGGACCCATGGTATTTATAAAGCTTTGAAATTTGCTTCACCTGGCCCTTCCTAACAACAACTGTCAACAAGCTATAGCCCTACAAGATAATTAAGGTCTAAGGCCTTGGTAAGAGTTATCTGAGAGCTCAAATCTCTTGGGGTGCCCAAACTTTTGCACGGTGCTCCTTTCCTTTTTACACTCTAAAATTGTACAAAACAAAAATAATACACTAATCTTGCTGAAAATGTTGACAAGAATGTTTCATCTTTAACTTTATGACTTTTGGAGATCAGTTCATCTTCTACTCACTTAACTATTCACAGCAACAGAAATTTTGACCAGGGGTGCCCAAACCTTTGCATTCCACTGTATTTATAGAATCCCACAGCACTGAAGCAAGCCTTTCAGCTAACTGGCCCGTGCCAACCAAGTGCCTATTATCTAAGCAAATCCCCTTTTCCCGTATACAGCTCATATTCCTCAATCTTTTAAATATTGTTAATGTATCTGTCTCAATCACCTCCTCTGTTAACTCATTCCATGTACTAATGAATGAAAAAGTGAAAAAGCTGCCTCTCAGGTTACTATTAAATATCTGTCCCTTCACCTCAAACCTGTGCCCTCTCGTCCCTCATTCACCCTATCGGTGCTCCTCATGATCTTCTTTGAAAGGTCACCCCTCAGTCTGCTACACTCCAAAGGAAGAAGTTCCAACCTGCTCAACATCTCTCTCATAACTCAGACCCTTGATTGTTCCAGCAATATCCTCAAATCTCCTCTGCATTCTTACCAATTCATTGGCATCTTTCCTATAGCTGGGTGACCAAAATTGAACACAATATTCCAAATGCAGCATCACCAATATCTTGTACAACTGCAACAAAACAACCCAACTTCTATACTTGTACAACTCCTCTGGGTGAAGGAAGCCAGGGTGTCAACACCATTCTTCACCACCCTTTCTATCTGCAATGCTGCCTTCAGAAACCACTTACTTGTACCTCTAGGTCCCTCTGTTCTACAACACCAATATGAACAATCCCCAATACCTCCCCATTAATCTCAAGGACTAAAGTCCTCATGTCTTTCTTCACAGTAAAAATACAAAAATACTCATTGAGGGCCTCACTGACTCCTAAAAATGTTTCAATGAGAAGAGGCACAGAAAGAATGGACAGCCAGCATCTGCTTCCTAGGCTGTAAATGGTGAATATGAGAGAACATAACTTTAAGGTGATTGGAACAAAGTATAGGGGGTTGTCAGAAGCTGTTTTTAGTTTTACACAACTGGTGGGTGTTTGGAGCATGCTGCCAGGAGCGGTGTTAGCAGCAGATACATTAGGGACAGCTAAGAAACTTAGATAAGCACATGGATAAAAGAAAAATGGATGGCTATGGATAGATTATAAGGTTGGCAAAATATTGTGGGCTAAAGGGCCTTCATTATTCTATGTTCCATAGAGGTAGTCTAGGGAAAGTGGGTTTCTTTGCTGAACTGTGATGTCCTTGGAGGTCATAATTTAAACTTGGCTGTCTATGAGGTTCATAACAATAGCTTCGGGACAGGTTACTGTTCAGAGACAGGGAAGAGCGAGTGTTAGAAGTCAGAGAAGAGCTAGGGGCAGGTGGCAGTGCAGAAGGCCAGCAAATCCTGTGGACAGATGTCAGGTTGGCAGGCAATCAGGGTGAAGACCATTGATTCCAGTGGTCAATAACTGAGGTTGGCATGCCCCATAGATAAGGGCTGGTTACTCTCTTATCAGAGGTCATGTGGTCAGGAGGCACAAGGGCCAGTGACCCTCACTCCCCCAAGGTTAGAGAGTCCCAGGACTGGAAGCCGATGAGAATCCTAGTTTGTGGGCTGGAGTTCCAAGTCTTATGGTCAGTGATTCTTGGGGTCAAACCAAAGATCGAAGACTGAAGTTAGTGAGTTCAAAAGTTTAAGCCTGATGGTCAAAGCCACCTGGACTTGTTCTGTTGAACATGTATATTTCAATGTACATTGGCACCATAATGTGTGGTGACACTTCTGGGCTGCCCCTAGCACATACTTTGGTTGTGCTGACTGTTATCTCAGTATGTTTCAAAGTACATGTGATAAATAAAGCAGTTGAATCTGATGAGGTGATTTGACCAAGAAATAAAAAGTAAAAAGTGCTTTCTATTGGTAGGTTAGAGTGATGGTCAGAACCACAGGTGGTGGCATACACTGGAATTCACCACCCAGCAACATCATTAGATGCAAATTTAATTGTTATTGCTGAAAAAGGAAGATAGATTGATAGATAGAAAACCACAGGAACACAGGGAAAGAAACAGGGAATAGGACTCCCCCCACTGTCAACCCTATCCCTATCTCTTGTAACTTAATACACCTTTGGACCATAAGACAAAAGAGCAAAGTCGGCCATTCGGCCCATTGAGTCTGCTCTGCCATTTCATCATGAGCTGATCCAATCTCCCCTTTAGTCCCATTCCCCCGCCTTCTCACCATAATCTTTGATGCCCTGACTACTCAGATACCTATCAATCTCTGCCTTAAATACACCCAATGACTTGGCCTCCACTGCTGCCTGTGGCAACAAATTCCACAGATTCACCAACATCTGGCTAAAAAAAACTTCTCACATCTCTGTTCTGAATGGGCATCCTGCAATCCTCAAGTCATGTCCTCTCATACTAGACTCCCCCACCATGGGAAACAACTTTGTCACATCCACTCTGTCCGTGCCTTTCAACATTCAAAATGTTTCTATGAGGTCCCCTCATTCTTCTAAACTCCAAGGAGTACAGTCTAAGAGCGGTCAAACGTTCCTCATATGTTAACCCTCTCATTCCCGGAATCATTCTAGTGAATCTTCTCTGAACCCTCTCCAATGTCAGCACATCCTGTCTTAAATAAGGAGCCCAAAACTGCACACAGCATTCTAAGTGAGGTCTTACCAGTGCCTTATACAGCTTCAACATCACATCCCCGCTCCTATACTCTATTCCTCTAGAAATGAATGCCAACATTGCATTCACCTTCTTCACCACCGACTCAGCCTGGAGGTTAACCTTAAGGGTATCCTGCACAAGGACTCCCAAATCCCGTTGCATCTCAGAACTTTGAATTCTCTCCCTATTTAAATAATAGTCTTGCCCGTTTATTTCTTCTACCAAAGTGCATGACCGTACACTTTCTGACATTGTAATTCATTTGCCACTTCTTTGCCTAGTTCCCCAGTCTATCCAAGTCTCTCTGCAGACTCTGTTTCCTCAGCATTACCAGCCCCTCCACCTATCTTTGTATCATCAGCAAACTTAGCCACAAAGCCATCTATTCCATAATCCAAATCATTGATATACAACGTAAAAAGTGGCCCCAACACGGACCCCTGTGCAACAGCACTGGTAACCGGCAGCCAACCAGAATGGGATCCCTTTATTCCCACTCTGTTTCCTGCCAATCAACCAACACTATCCACGTATGTAACTTTCCCGTAATTCCATGGGCTCTTATCTTGTTTAGCAGCCTCATGTGTGGCACCTTGTCAAAAGCCTTCTGAAAATCCAAATACACAGTATCCACTGCATCTCCCTTGTCCAGCCTACTTGTAATTTCCTCAAAAAAATTGCACTAGGTTTGTCAGGCAGGATTTTCCTTTAAGGAAACCATGCTGAGTTCTGCCTATCTTGTCATATGCCTCCAGGTACTCCATAACCTCATCCTTGACAATCGACTCCAACAACTTCCCAACCACCGATGTCAAGATAACAGGTCTATAATTTCCATTTTTGCTTCCTTGCCACTTTTTTTTTTAATTTAATTTTCAAATGGTTACAGAAGGGAAAAAAATATCAACCCTTCCCACCCCCCCCCCCACATATCCCTGTAGAAAGAGAAAAAAAAGAAAAGAAAAAGAAAGAAAGAAAGAAAGAATTCCACATGCTCCATGGAGTTCATAATAGCTTTAGTATATATATTTATTTCTTTCCCCAAATAACCAATAATTTTATCTTCGGAGCACCTATATATTTAATCCTATCTTTTGTAAATAAGGGCACCAAATTTTCAGAGATTTCATATTTATCTCTTAAATTATAAGTAATTTTTTCAAATGGAATGCAGCTAAAAGCTATATCTATTTTCATTTTCTTAATGTATGTTAAAATTCTTTTTCTTTTCACTGGTCCATTAAGCCCATTAACATTAAAACTTTTAAAATTCAGTAAGTTAGTCATTATTTTTAACAGGGTTACTCCAGTTTATAGTACTACCTAACTTTTCAACTTTCGTAGTACCTTGGGGAATCTTTTTAAAATTCTCCGTGTTGCTATGTGTCTCCCCCCCCCCCCCCCCGCCCCCGATTGTCCAGGCAAAGAAAGATTAAAGAAAAATAGATTATAAGAAAAAAAACAAAATACCCCCCTACTAATGTGAATAAAGAAAAAACACAACATTACCCCCCTCCGTTGTGCGGGTCATGGCAATCGCCATGATTACACACGTGAATCCCGTAGCAATCGATCCGAAGTTCCCCCAGCTCCCCCATAACATAAAAAAGTGTATATATAAGAGAAGAAAAAAAATTGAGAAATATTAATTGAGAGTAGTGATATTTTATCTTTCTCCCCTTGTATCATATAATTAATATATTTAAATATTCTTCTGTCCTTAAACATCCATCAACTCCATTCACTGTCCCTGTCTTCATCTTTAATCCGTTTCACTTTTAAATCTTTGGCTGCGGTTAGCGAATATTTGGGAGTTCTTGTGCAAATTCTTCCGCATCCCGATAATCAGTAAAAGATCTTCTTTTTCCATCATCCAAAAAAATTATCAGGGTTGCCGGGTGGCGCAATATAAATTTATAACCCTTTTCCCATAAAACTTCTTTCGCTGGGTTAAATTCCTTCTTTCTCTTCCAAAGGTCATAACTTATATCAGGATAGAAAAGAACTGTTTTCCCTTCTATCATCAATGGCCCATTTCTCTTTCTGGCACGCTGGGCAGCCGCCTTCAGGATCTTTTCTTTATCTTGATATCTTAAGCATTTTATCAAGATTGATCGTGGGTTTTTATCAAGATTGATCGTGGGTTTTGATCAATGAGGTCTTGATCTTAAAGCTCTGTGAGCCCTTTCAATTTCAATTAACTGGGTTCCTTCTTCCATTTCCAAAATTTCCAGAATCCATTTTTGAAAAAAATTTATTGGATCCTCTCCCTCTATACCTTCTTTAAGTCCAACAATCTTAATATTATTTCGTCTGTTAAAATTTTCAAGTACATCCACTTTTTCCAACAAACATTTTCTTTCTGATGTCCAGGCAGAAATATTATCTTCCATTTTATTCACTCAATCAATGGTGTCTCCCGTTATTTCTTCCAAGTTTTTAATTTTCTTGTCCATTTTGTCCTGTCTTTTCATCATTTTATCAAACATAATCTTCATATTTTTAATACTTTTAATGCTTTTAATTCATGCATTATTTGCACCAAATATTTTTTATGTCTCCAATATCACCTCCAACCTCTTCCTGTTGCTCTTCTTTGTTTGTCTCTTCATCTTCGTCTGATTTATCCAGAGAATTTGATTCCACCTCATATTCACTTTCACTTTCAGTTCCGATCATAGCTGGGATTTGTAGTTTGGGTTGCTCCTGTTTGCGCATGCCCCTTCCTTCACGCATGCGCAATTCCTATTGCTCTTTTTTTTTTGGAAACGGTTGATGTTGCCGCAGTTTCCTGTTCTGTATCGCCGGAGGTAAAATGCACTTGAGCCTGAGGCTCTTTCATGGCTGCCGGCCTTGATTCTTTTCCAACTTGTGTTGTCTTCAAAGTAGTAGTTTTCTTCTGCTTCTGTTTAGGAGACATATCTTAAGACAATCCTGAGTAGTTTATAAGTAATTTTTAAAAAGTATTTACTAACTTTTCTTCACTTAAACATTATTTTACTGGTTTTTTACGGGAGCTGGATTTCCACGTCTCAATGTTACGTCATCACGTGACGTCCCCCCCTTGCCCCCTTCTTAAATAGCGGAGTGACATTTGCAATCTTCCAGTCCTCCGGAACCAGGCCAGAATCTATCGACTTTTGAAAGATCATTGCTAATGCCTCCACAATCTGCACTGCTACTTCCTTCAGAACATGAGGGTGCATTCCATCTGGTCCAGATTTATCTACCCTCAGACTATTCAGCTTCCTGAGTACTTTCTCTGTCGTAATTGTGACTGCGCATATTTCTCTTCCCTGACACCCTTGAACATCCAGTATATTGCTGATGTCTTCCTCAGTGAAGACTGATGCAAAATACTCGTTCAGTTCCTCCGCCATCTCCTTATCTCCCATTACAATTTCTCCAGCATCATTTTCTATCAGTCCTATATCTACTCTCACCTGTCTTTTACTCTTTATGTACTCAAAAAAGCTTTTAGTATCCTCTTTGATATTATTTGCTAGCTTCCTTTCATAGTTCATCTTTTCCCTCTTAATCACCTTCTTAGTTTCATTTAGTAAGCTTTTAAAAACTTCCCAATCCTCTGTCTTTACACTAATTTTTGCTTCTTTGCATGCGCTCTGCTTTGCTTTTACTTTGGCTTTGACTTCTCATCAGCCACAGTTGCATCCTTTTTCCATTCAAAAATTTCTTCTTCTTTGGAATATATCTGTCTTGCACCTTCCTCAAATTCTCACATATACTCCAGCCACTGCTGCTCTGCCGTCCTTCCCGCTAGTATCCCTTTCCAGTCAACCTTGGCCAGTTCCTCTCTCATGCCACTGTAATTTCCTTTACTCCACTGAAATACCGACACATCGGATTTCGGCTTCTCTTTCTCAAATTTCACAGTGAACTCAATCATGTTACGATCACTGCCTCCTAAGGGTTCCTTCACCTCAATCTCTCTAATCACCTCTGGTTCATTACCCAATACCCAGTCTAGTACAGCCGATCCCCTAGTGGGCTCAACAACAAGCTGTTCTAAAAAGCCATCTCGTAGACATTCTACAAATTCTCTCTTGAGATCCAGTGCCAACCTGATTTTCCCAATCCATTCGCATGTTAAAATCCCCTACAATTATCATAACATTGCCCTTCTGGCAAGCCTTTTCAATTTCCTGTTGTAATTTGTAGTCCACATCACTGCAGATGTTTGGAGGCCTGTAGATAACTGCCATCAGGGTCCTTTTACCCCTGCGATTTCTTATGTCAACTCTTTCTAATGATTTAATATCATTTCTTACCATTAAAGCCACGCCACCCCCTCTACCTACCTGCCTATCCTTCCGATACACCGTGTATCCTTGGATGTTCAGCTCCCAGAGACATGCATCCTTTAGCCACGTCTCAGTGATGGCCACAACATCATACCTGCCAATCTGTAACTGTACAACAAGATCATCCACCTTATTCCTTATGCTGCGTGCATTTAAGTATAACACCTTAAATCCAGTATTTGGTACTTTTTGCATTGATTGCACTGCAACTCATCCCAATGGCTGCAAATTTGCTCCATTACCTGCCTGTCCTTCCTGACATCCTTACTGCTCGCTACCTTAGATCTATTTCTGTTTTCCCTCTCCTCCGCTCCATCATTCCAGTTCCCATCCCCCTGCCAAATTAGTTTAAACTCTCCCTAACAGCTCTATTAAACCTTCCCGCCAGGATATTGGTCCCCCTAGGATTCAAGTGTAACCCGTCAATAGACAATAGGTGCAGGAGTAGGCCATTCAGCCCTCCTAGCCAGCACCGCCATTCACTGTGATCATGGCTGATCATACACAATCAGTACCCCGTTCCTGCCCTCTCCCCATATCCCTTGACCCCGCTATCTATAAGAGCTCTATCTAACTCTCTCGAAAGCATCCAGAGACTTGGCCTCCACTGCCTTCTGGGGCAGAGCATTCCACATATCTACCACTCTCTGGGTGAAAAAGTTTTTCCGCATCTCTGTTCTAAATGGCCTACCCCTTATTCTTAAACTGTGGCCTCTAGTTCTGGACTCGCCCATCAGCGGGAACACGCTTCCTGCCTCCAGTGTGTCCAATCCCTTAATAATCTTATATGTTTCAATCAGATCCCCTCTCATCCTTTTAAATTTGAGCCTGCTCCACCATTCACTATCCCTCTCAACCTCATTCTCCAGCTTTCTCCCCGTAACCTCTGACACCCTGACTAATCAAGAACCTATCAACCTCTTCTTTAAATATACTCAATGACTTGGCCTCCAAAGTAATCTGTGACAATAAATTTCACAGATTCACCTAAAGAAAATGGCTACAGAAATTCCTCATCTCTGCTCTAAATGAATGTTCCTCTATTCTGAAGCTCTATTCTCTGGTCATAAAGTATCCCACTATAGGAAACAACCTCTCCACATGTACTCTATCTAGTCCTAAGGTGTCAATGAGATTCCTTCATTCTTCTAAATTCTAGCAAGTACAGGCCCAAAGCCAAACACTCCTCCTACATTAACCATCCAGCTTCCAGAGGAAACAATCTAAGATTGTCCAATCTTCCCTTATAAATCTGTCTTCCAGTTATACTATGAATCCTTTCTCTTGTTCAACAGGATGTAGTGAAAACTTTGTGAATATGTTGCTTTAAAATGTTGCTTCAGTGTTAATGTCAACATTGCAAATTGTGAGGCGTCAGCAAAATTCTCTGTCACTGAATTCCCAGACTGGCCATTCACAGGCACAGGTTACAGTGGGTTCCATGCAACTGGTAGGAGAGATGCCTTTGTGACTTCCACCACATGGTCACCACAAGCTGGAAGAGTGTCTCCACCCTGGACAATAAAACAGACCATCTATTGGCTGCTTCAATCTAAAGACTAGAATTTAGCCAAATTAGAGAAAACCATAATAGTTCAAGGAATAGTGCATAAGCCAGCAGTAATAATGGAAAAAGAGCTACTTCATTTTGATTAGATCAAAGATCAGCTAGCCCAGACTCAGAAGACTGCTTTGGTTCTGTGCTACTGATCTACACAACACATATACCATCTATAAGAAACAGGTGCAGAAATAGGCCATTCAACCTGCTCGGTCATTCCATCATGGTTGATTTATTATCGATCTCAATCCCATTTTCCTGCCTTCCCATAATCTTCGATGCCCCTACTAATCAAGAACCTATCAACCTCTGCTTTAAATATACAGCCATCTGCAGCAAAGAATTCCAAAGATTCACCATTCTCAGGCTAAAGAAATTATTTATCTCTTCTAGAAGGACATCCTTCTATTCTGAAGTTGTGTCCTCTGGTCTTAGACTTACTCACTATAGGAAATATCCATGACCCAACACTCAAACACAAAGTCTAGCTGCTTAAATCATAACATCGGGAATGGCCTTATTTATTTTCCAATGGCAGGTACCTATAACAACTTCAGGACAGTAAAATGGAAAATAAATCTGTTGCAGGCAGAATAAAAACAAAATCAGACCTTAGAATTAGTGGAAAAGGGAAAAGGCAGTTACAAACGAACTATACTAATATTCAGTAATTCTCCAGCATCTGGCAAAAGGCTTTTTCATCCAGTTGCTAGAAATATATAGGGATTCCACTAATTCACCCTGAAACCAAACACTGTTCAAACTAGATAAAGATATTACACTTCCTCTAATCCCTGATGTAAACAACTCGTAAATCAGCTTCTGAAACATGCACTTGACTTTTTTCTTGAATATAAATGGTCCAACTGAGGCATATAAACATATAGTGAAATCTGACTACCCAAGGATTGCTCTGTTCACAAAAAAAAACTGGCTGTAGTGCAAAGATTTAAATCTGAATTACAAGTATCTTGCTACTGCTAACAGGTCACCTAATAGCAGTAGTGGATAAAGTAGTATCATTTATGTGGTACCTCAATACTATTCACTATCCTCAGTTTCTCTGAAGTTGAATTGAATTGACTTTATTACTTACATTCTTCATAAAAATGAAGAGTAAATATCATTACTTTACATCTCCGTCTAAATGTGCCATGTGCAATTTATAGTACTTTATAAATAAATAGTATGTACAACAGGACAGACAATATAACATAAAATACAGTTGTGTCAGCATGAATTAATCAGTCTGTTGACCTGGTGGAAGAAGCTGTCCCAGAGTCTGTTGGCCCTGGCTTTTATGCTGCAATACCGCTTCCCAGATGGTGGCAGCTGGAACAGTTTGTGGTTGGGGTGACTTGGTCCCCAATGATCCTTCGGGCCGTTTTTACACACCCATCTCTGTAAATGTCCTGAATAATGGGAAGTTCACATCTACAGATGTGCTGGGCTGTCCGCAACACTCTCTGCAGAGTCCTGATGAATGAGGGAGGTACTGTTCACCATACCAGGCAGTGATGCAGCCACTCAGGATGCTCTCAATTGTGCCCCTGTAGAAAATTCTTAGGATTTGGGGGCCCGTACTAAACTTCTTCAACCACCTGAGGTGAAAGAGGCGCTGTTGTGCCTTTTTCACCACACAGCTGGAACGTATAGACCACGTGTGATCCTCGGTGATGTGTATGCCGAAGAACTTAAAGCTAATATTTCACTCTACCCCTGCATTAGCTTTTCTCCCAGAGTTTGACAAATCCAGTCATACATTTATAGAATTATTCGATGATGGATCCAAACTTCCTCATATCAGAAACTATCTTCTGCACCATCTCCATAACAATGAACACATTTCTATTTAATACCCATCCTTACTTCTCACTTCCATTCCTGGTTAATACATTTTCTTTTCACTAAATAAAGTCTCCAGCACACTTTCGGAGATGTGAAGGGCATTGTAATTATCCAGCAGTTTCTCCAGTTCCATGTCTGACCAATATCAGATGGAAAATTGTGCTGGGTAGGTAGATAAACAGAAATAGCTTGGGCCAGGATTAACTGATCTCATTCAAAATCAGGACAACACTGAATGAATTTTCTCTCCTGTTCCTTAAATACCAATAGCTTTGACCAAATATGGGGCCACAATTACTCAATATTATCAGAAAAAGTTCTATCTTAACTTCATCAGTCCACAGCACTTGTTTCCAAAATGCATCAGACTTGTTTAGATGCTCCTTTGAACCTTTTGAATAGAACTTTTTGGCTGCAATGAGCAAAGGTATGTTTGGAGAAAAAAGGGTGCAGAATTCCATGAAGAGAATTCCTCTCCAACTGTTAAGCACAGGGGTGGACAGATCATTCTTTGGGCTTGTGTTGCAGCCAGTGGCACAGGGAACATTTCACTGAAGAATGAATTCAATTAAATAATAGCAAATTCTGGAAGCAAACATCACACCGTCTGTAAAAAAGCTGAAGATGAAAAGAGGATGGCTTCTACAACAGGATAATGATCCTAAACACACCTCAAAATCCACAATGGACTACCTCAAGAGGCGCAAGCTGAAGGTTTTGCCATGGCCCTCACAGTCCTCTGACCTAAACATCATCGAAAATCTGTGGATAGACCTCAAAAGAGCAGTGTATGCAAGAAGGCTCAAGAATCTCACAGACCTAGAAGCCTTTTGCAAGAAAGAATGGGCGAAAATCCCCCAAACAAGAACTGAAAGACTCTTAACTGGCTACTAAAAGTGTTTACAAGCTGTGATACTTGCCAAAGGGGGTGTTACTAAGTACTGACCATGCAGGGTGCCCAAACTTTTGCTTCGGGCCCTTTTCCTTTTTTGTTATTTTGAAACTGTAAAAGATGAAAATAAAAAAGTAATCTTGCTTAAAATATTACAGAAATGTGTCATCTTTTAACTTTATGCCTTTTGGAAATTAGGTCATCTTTTACTTGTTTAGCTATTCACAGTAACAGAAATTTTGACCAGGGGTGCCCAAACTTTTCCATGCTGACAGAATACACACCTGCTGTGAGACCAGTGGTCACCATTTTGTCCTGGACCATAAAACCAAGTGCACATTTCAGTTCGGAAAACAAAAGTTCAAAATATCACAGAAAGCTGTCAATAATCACCAGATTTCATTCTCAATTCACAGGAGGTCCTCAGGCTGCCACCTTGTGCTTACTTCCTCTTACCTTGGGCTTCACACGCCGAACCAGGCCTTTGCCTTCTGCTTCCTGAACAAAATCCGCAACAAAATAATAATACGACTCTCCACAGTCGTCTTCAATGCCTTCTGCTGTGTCACTTAGGTCACCTTGTCTCTCGTCGATTTCTTCATTCTCTCCTTCTTGCCAGCCACCATCAACTCCACTCTCCTCTTCCACTGCACCTCCATCAGAGAAGCTCTGACCGAGACAAACAAAAAGAGTTATCAGTGTTGCCGCAATTAAAGCCAGCTACAAATTCAGCCATTGGTTATGAAGTACAAGTGACAACTGACCAGTTTTGCAAGCTGGTTCAAAGTTCAAGAAAGTAAATTTATTATCAAACTATTATGTCACCATATACTACCCCGATTCGCAAAATAAGTACAAAGAAACACAACAAAATGAAAAACTACACACAACAAAGATGAATAAACAGCTTATGTGAAAAGATGACATATTGTGCAAATACAAAAATAAAAACAAAGTAATAAATGACAAATAATACTGAAAATGTGTTTAGAGTCCTTGAAAATCAGTCCATAGGTTCAGTGTTCAGGGTGAGTGAAGCCACGCAATGCACTTGTAAGAGAATACCTAATGGAAAGCAACTTGATTAACATCTTCACAGAATCACCCAAAAGATTAATGCAGGTCCTCCCCAGCTTTTGAATAACTGACATGGTCAATCCATACATCCAAAGTAGCATTTGGAAGAATGGTGAATGTGAACTTCCTGGCAGCTGGAGGATTCTTCAGTGTGGCAAGTTTGTTTACAGCCACATTCTTGACTTGGGAACCATTTGGGTTACAAGGAGCCTACAGGAACATATCCGGGTTGGGGGGGGGGGGGGGAGAGGAAGAGAAACTATACCAACTAACAGACTTTAAATACACATTGAACCAACAGCTAATATATATTCTCCCTGTAAGTTTCCTCAAAAACATCAACCACACACGTAAACAAAAAGTCAGAGAGAGCAATAACTGAAGTCAGTATAACTTCATCTTTGCCACAGAACAGATCAATTGGTGGAATAGAGTAGATAGTTCCTCTACAATGTATATATTGTAGACACAGTAGAATAGTGGTTAGCCTGCTGGAAGATTGGGGTTCATTCCCCATCACTGTCTGTAAGGAGTTTGTACGTTCTCCACATGACTGTGTGGAGTTCTTTCAGATGTTCCAGTTTCCTTCAACATTCTGTACGGTTATGTAATACTATGGTGGCATCAGAGGGATAGTGACAGTTGCGGATTGTGCAGCACAATCCTCTTGACTTGACACAAACACATTTCACTGTATATTTCAATGTATGTGTGACAAATAAAGCTAATCTTTATTCTTTTTCATACAAAAGGTATTTATCACAATCAGTGAAACTGAAATCCTTCTGTGCTGACAGTTAATGGCAGCTTGGAGATGCCCACGGCTAGCTGTACTGACTACAGGTGACTATCCTCCTTTAAGCAACAGAAATCCCGATTGCAATCTTGGCAACAGTAAATAGCAACAAAGTCACAGAATCAAGCAAGACAAACAAAAAGGGAAATAACATTTAGTATCTAATTTAGTGTCTAGTGACAAAGGGACCATTCATCCCGCCAATTCATCTACACCCAGATTTATTTATCTGCCACAAAAGAGTTAAGTTTCTTCCACTATTCCAGGGCAGCTAAAGTCAGTTGGTTGGGTCAATACATTAATGATTTTCAAAGCACCCAAAGGTGAAGATAACTGGAAGAGGCAGAGGAAAAGAGAGTGGTTTCACAAGGAGCCATTGCTGATGCATTCTGTTATGAAACTGAGTTCAAAGGACACATGCTAAAATGTACACCAACATTAGTCCTCAGGTGGGGATGGTGGGAAGAAAACAGCTCCAAGATGCTTCTGAACCCAATGCAGATCAATAGTGTGACCACATTTGCTGATATCACTCCAGTTGCCGCTGCACTCTGTCACTCCTTGAACTCACACTTTCTTCTTCACCATTTAGTTTTAATAAGAGCCACCAACGACACCCTCCCTATCACCATGCAACCTGCAGGCAACAATTCAATTAGACAGTGTATTATAAACGCTGCCAGCCAACCTGTCTGTGCAGGGGGTCCATGGTAGCACAGCAGTTAGCCCGATGCTATTATAAGCTCAGAGCATTCCGGAGTTCGAAGTACAATCCCAGTAAGGAGTCTGTACATCCTCCCCATGGAATGCCTGGGCTTTTCTTGGGTGCTCTGGTTTCCCACCACAGTCCAAAGATGTTAAATTGGTCATTTTAAAATGTCCCCTGATTAGATTAGGGTTAGTTGGGGTTGTGGAGCTGCATGGCTTGAAGGACCAGAAGGGCCTACTCTGCATTGTATCTCTAAATAAACAGGTCTCTTTTGCTCGAATTCATACCATGCTATCATGGTACTTTGCCCCAGATTTGGGGCATTTAAATGGAAAAGTTTAGGCCTGCTCACCTAGCACTTCACTTACAAGTTACTCATTTTTAACTTGAGCCTCCCACTCCGATCTATGGCATTTGCAACAGAAGAAATTACCTGAATCAATTTTGTCAATTCCCTCCTCACTCCTAAAGACATCCAGGAGGTTGCCTTGATGCAGTTCATGCTGTACTCAGACTGAATCCATAATCACAAAACAGTTACTGTGTTATGAGATTACTGAACAAAGGCTGGTTTTAATTAATTCCACTGCAGAGTAACAAAGGAGCCGGAATGCAGCTGGAAATGCTGCTGTACCTGGGACAGGCCAGCAGGTGGGGGCATGGTGCCACTTTCAGCCCAACTGCAGGCCTTCAAGGCATTTGTCCAAATTAGGAAGCATCAGAATGTACTGCACAATCCAGATCAATGTGCATGGAAAACAGCACGAGCGCACCGATATACAAGCAAGCACATGCAAGACACGCACATACACGAGTGGGCACACAGTCCCAAACAAACAAATGCGCACACACAGACACACAAACCCGCAGCAAACATGTCCTGCCGTTCACTGCGCAAATCCTATCCTGGTTGGTCCTCCCAAAGTGCAACACCTCACACTTCTCCACATTAAATTCCATCTGCCATTTCTCAGCCCATTTTTCCAGCTGATCCAAATCCCACAAGCATTGACAGCCTTCCTTGTTGTTCATTACAACCCCCAATCTTCAAAGCTCAAAGCCTACTTAGGGAAAGGCTATCTAAGATTGGGTGTTGTGTAATAACCCAGATCTTATCAGAGTTTAATGTCAAGGAACCCTTAGGAGACCGAGATCACAATATGACTGAATTCATACTGCAGTCAACAAAGATGTCTTAATACATTTAAACAAACTATTGCTGCTTAAAACTAATAGAAACAATACTTATTGTGGATGGAAGCACATCAGGCTGCAGATCAGGGATACAAGTGTGTTTAAGGAAACGGGGTTTTAAGCTCCCAATACCAACTACCTTGCTGGCTAACATGCAGTCTCTGGTGAATAAAACTGATGATCTCAGAGCTAGCGTGCTGAATCAGAGGGATATTAGGACCACATGTGTCCTTTGTTACACGGAATCATGGGATATTGTGGCCATTATAGAGACTCGGATGTCTCAGGGGCAGGAATGGCTGCTGTGTGCCAGTCTTTAGATGTTTGAAAAAGGACAGGGAGGGAAGCAAAAGAGATGGAGGCGTGGCATTGGTATTCAGGGATAGTATCTATATAATAGTTGCAATATTACAGATTGCTAGGTATGACGTTGTGGCCATCACTGAATCGTGGCTGAAGGATGGTTGAAGTTGGAAGCTGAATGTCCAAGGTTACATAGAGATAGGAAGATAGGCAGAGGGGGGTGGTGTGGCTCTACTGGGAAAGAATGGCATTATATCAGTGACATAGGATCGGAAGATGTTGAATTCCTGTGGGTTGAGTTAAGAAACTGTAAGGATGGGGTTCTAGTGACGTCATCGTCCAGAATGGCAGCTTAAGTCAATAGCAAAAATAGACGGTGATATACCTGTCTCGGGAAATACTTATTATAATGTGGATTTATATTACTCAATTATTCTTTTTTATTCATTCATTCACTCCTTTTTCCCCACCTAAATGAGAATATATATATATATATGGGAGGAATACACAGGGAATTCTTTTCTGTGTAATGGATATGCATTTGTTTACTTACTTTTATGGGTACTGCAATGGGTGCCCTCAACTCACAGATAGGAAGGGCTATCCCCCACAGCTAGACGATTCCTCTAGCTCAACCCAGGGTCATCTACTAGAGACCTCAGCCTTGGAAAAACACCTTTGTTGCCTTTTTTTGCGTTTCTTGGTTCTTAATTGTTCAGGGAGTAGATCGATTAAGCTTTATTCTGCTAATTTCAATGATATATTGACAGATAAATACACATGGCCAAGGACAAAGTAAAATTCATTTCTTTTAATGTCAATGGGCTGTTAAGTCCAATCAAACGTAGTAGAATTCTATCCAAAATGAAAAAAGAATAAGCCCATGTAGTATATTTACAGGAAACTCACTTAAGTGATAATGAGCATGGAAAACTAAAGAGAATGGGCTTCACTAATTTGTTTTTCTCCTCATATAAATTAGGACATAGGAGAGGAGTTGCTATTCTTATCTCAAACAAGCTAAATTTTGGAGAAGTATTTGAAATGGGAGATAAGGAGGGCAGATATATTCTGGTAAGGGGAAATATAGATGGAAATTCAGTTACTCTATTGAATATATACGCACTCCCAGGAAGTGATATTGGTTTCTTTCAGAAACTTACTAATATTATGGTAACGGAAACAGAAGGCCTCCTGATATGTGGAGGAGACTTAAATTTACAATTACAACCAAAGCTAGACTCTTCTAATAGAAAAACCTATGAACTGAAATCCTTACATAAGAAAGTTAATACACTTTTTGAGGATGTTGGTCTAATTGATAGATGGAGGAACCTTTTCCCCAAAAGAAGGGATTACACTCATTATTCTGCCCCCCCCCCCCCCCATTCTGTATATACAAGAATAGACTATTTCATAACATTTGGAAAAAAAACAAAGACAAAATAAACATCTGTGGAATTGGGACAATAGATGTAAGTGACCATGCACCTATATATTTATCTGTTGATTTTGACCTACAGCCAAAGAATACTATTTGGAAACTAAATTCAAGTCTACTCAATGATCCCTACTTTAAGGAACAAATTAAAAAAGAAATTGGTCTTTACTTAGAATTTAATGATAATGGAGAGATTTCTCCTCCCATTCTATGGGATACTCTGAAGGCTGTTTTAAGAGGGAAAATTATAGCAATATCTTCATATAAGAAAAAAATAAGGAATAAAACATTAGAGGAATTACAAAATAAGCTAAAGGAACTAGAAAAAACAAATTGAATTTGGCACAGGATACATTAGAGGAAATTAAAAAATTAGGAATGAAATTAATAGTTTGGCTATGCAAGAAATCAGGAAAAATTTAATGTTTCTGAAACAGAGACATTATGAAAGTGGATCTGTCTATGAAAATACTGGCGTGGAAACTGAAAAAAAAAAAGATAGCAGAAAATACAATTCATAGAATTAGGAATCCAAAAACAAAAATCATAAAAAAATAAGCTAAGTGAAATTCAAGAAGCTTTTGAAGTGTTTTACAAAACTCTATATTCCAAAGTTCCAGGGGGAAGCATAACCCAAATTGACACCTTCCTGAATTCTCTAGAGTTACCCACTTTAAGCCAAGAACAAAATAGAACGATGACTGCTGACATAATTGAATTAAAAGCTGCAATTAGTAGGCTTAAATTAAGCAAGTCACCAGGATCAGATGGGTATACGGCAGAATGGTACAAAGAATTTAAAAATGAATTAATTCCTGTCTTACTCCCCACACTGAACTGGGCTCTAAAAAAAAAGGCACAAATGCCACACCCAGCTGGAAGGAAGCGATAATCTCAGCTATACCGAAAGAAGGCAATGATAAAATGGAATGTGGGTCATTTAGACCAATATCCGTTCTCAATGCAGATTATAGATTATTTACCTCCATCATGGCCAAACAATTAGAAGAGTTTCTACCCATACTGATACATAACGATCAGACAGGTTTTATACAACAACGCCAAACACAAGACAATATATGAAGGACACTTCACATTATGGATCATATACAAAAAAATAAAATCGAAGCAATAGTGATAAACGTGGACGCTGAAAAGGCATTTGATTCAGTTAATTGGAATTTTCTTTACAGAGTTTTACACAGATTTGGTTTCCAAGACACAATTATTAAAACTATACAGGCACTATATGACTACCCTGCTGCTGGGATTAAAATCAATAGATATTTATCAAATAGTCTTACCCTAGAAAGGGGCACGAGACAGGGTTGTGAATGGTGACCGCTACTCTTCGCATTATATCTGGAACCATTAGCTCAATACAGCAGACAAAATGAAGATATCAGGGGAGTTACTATTAAAGGGACAGAGCATAAATTGGCCTGTTATGCAGATGACATTTTGATCTATCTGGAGCAACCAACATACTCTTTACCTAAATTGATGCAATCCTTTTAACAATACGGTCAACTATCAGGATACAAGATCAACACAAATAAAACCCAATTACTTTCATATAACTATAGCCCACCAAGAGAAATTGAAAGTAGATATCCCTGGGCATGGCAAACAGAGTCTTTCAAATATTTGGGCATTATTATGCCAAAAGATTTGGCAAAATTATCAGAATACAATTATCAGCCTTTATATAAAAAAATTAAGGAAGGTATATCAAGATGGAACCTAATTCCTTTTTTTAGTTTTCATTCAAGGATTGATTCTATTAAGATGAATATACTGCCCAGACTATTATATCTCTTTCAAACCCTACCAATAGAGATTAATCAAAATCAATTCAATGAATGGAACAAGATGTTATCAAGATATATTTGGCAGGGTAAAAGGCCTAGAGTTCGTCTCAAAACTTCGCAATTAGCCAAGGAAAAGAGGGGGGATGGGGCCTACCTTCTCTTAGAGATTATTATTTTGCAGCACAGTTGAGAGCTGTGATGTCTTGGTGCAACCCATCATATGGCACTCAATGGAAAAACATTGAGGAGCAGGTACTTCCCATCCTCATACAGGCAATTTTGGATGATAACAACCTACAAAGGTACATAAATACTATTGATAACCCATGGGTGAAATGGACTCTTAAAATATGGAAAACTATTATAAAAGAATATAAACTAGAGGGAGATATTGCAATTCTTAAATGGTGTGCATATGACTCGGATTTTACGCCGAATAAACTGGATGCTAGATTTAAGGACTGGATTGGACAGCTAAAGGAATAATAGTTCTTTGCAATATAATAAAAGGAACACTGTTCAGTTCTGAAATACTTAAAGAGAAACACTTATTAGAAAAACAAGACTTATCGGTATTTACAGATGCGACAATATGTTAATAGGATAGTTAAAAATATAACCAAGGCAAGTACACGTTTGATAGAGCTATTTAGAAAAGAATATAATTCAGATAACGGTAGTAGAATCATTTCAAGCATGTATAAGGGCTTATCAAATCTTAAAACACATTCGACTTCATACATTAAAACAAAATGGGAGAAGGAAGGACGGATAGTTATATCTGAGGAAGAATGGACAATAATACGAAGATATCAATGGAAGAGTAACAGTTCACAGAAAAGGAGGGAGTTTGGATGGAAAAACTTGATAAGATATTTTATTACACCCTCTCAGAAATCCCATTATGATAGTAACCTCCCTGTTTGCTGGAGAAATTGTGGAAATCAAAAAGCAAACCATTATCATATTTTCTGGGAATGCCCCGTTATCAAAGACTATTGGAGTGGGATGCACAATGCCCTACAACACATCTTTAAATGTGAAATACCCTTAGAAAGTAAGACCATATATTTTGGGTATATACCTCAAGAATGGTTGAAAAGAGATAAATATTAAATGAATATACTGCTGGTGGCTAGTAAAATGACTCTTACTAGGAAATGGTTATCACAGGAGAGCCCAACATTAAATGCATGGATGAACATTACAATGGACATTTACAAAATGGAGAAGATAACAACATCTATTAATCATAAGTTGGAACAATTTGATTCACACTGGGAAAAATGGTTTAACTACGTAACACCTCATAGGCCTGATTTTATCCTCACAAATCAATGAATATGTTGTTAAAAAAAAGATCACTCCCTACTTGTACATAGTTTTCTCCTTTTGCTTGTTCTTTCTTTCCTTTCTTTTCTGTAAGCGTATACCTCAGATAAATATTATGTGGAGATTTGTGGCATGTAGGACTACATGATATATATCTACAATATCTGAAATACATCTTATGGAAATATTTGTTTGATGATGAACTTCAATAAAAAAATAAACTACAAAAAAAACCTGTAAGGATAAAAGGACGTTATATACGTTATATACAGGCCTCCCAAGAGTGACTGGAAGGAGGATCCTTGCCTCAATGCTTTGCTGTTGGCTCTGTCAAGGACTTCCTGGTTGGTGATTCGATCCTGCTATCGAATCCTCATGATCGACCACAGAGAGCACATGTGAAACTGTTCCAGCTGTTTTATGTGCCTGCAGTACAGGGTCCAGGTTTCGCAGCTATACAGGAGAGAGGTGAGGACCACAGCCTTGTACACCTTGAGCTTGGTTGAAAGTTGAATGTCCTTGTGCTCCAGAGCTTTGACACGGAGTTTCCCAAGTGCCTGGCTGGCTTTCTGGATCCTTGCTATGATCTCTTTGTCAAAGGGATCCATCACTGGGGATACTTGAAGCTCTCCATATTCTTCAGGACAGTGCCATCGATGGTGATGCATGGCTGAGGAGGGTAACTGTTTGGTGCAGGTTGTAGGAGAACTTCTGTCTTACCGAGGCTGATTGTCAGGCCGAACAGCTTTGAGGCTGCAGAGAACTTGTCGACAATCGTCTGCAGATGGTTTTCCTGGTGGGCCATGAGGGCAAAGTCATCAGCAAACAGGGCTTCAGTGATGAGCCTCCTCAACGTTTTGGTCTTTGCAGCAAAGCATCTTAGGTCAAACATCGATCCGTCTAGGTGATATCTTATGTAAATACCCAGGTCTAGGTCTTTAACAGCATGCTTCAGCATTTAGGTGAAGAGGTTGAAGAGCACTGGTGCTAGAACGCACCCTTGCTTCACGCCATTTGAGATGCAACTACCTGAGAACCCTTCTCCTGTCATGAACAGTGCTGTCCTGAAAAGGGCTGCTCAGTCACTATTGGTGCTGCCGGACTCCTCTGCTGCCCTGGGTACAGAGAAGGACGACCACTTGTCCAAAGGCCGCCTACGTGCGGGTTTGTGACTACAACTCGCAGTGGTCACCTCCACCTGTTGATTCACCACTCCCCCATCGCCGTAGGACTTGTAGAAGACTGGTAGGAATTGAAAGCTGGGAGATGAATGTTGCACAATGTAACCAGTGCATGTAAGATATTAAAGTGGAAAAGCCTTGCACAGAGACGATCCCACTCTCTCGGCCTCAGAAGTCAGGATGCAGTGGCATGAAAACTCGTTACATCTGGCAACTTCCTTGGCTGCATCTTCTTAAGTGCTCTGCCACACCCTACGCAATGCACTTCTGCAACACCTTCTCAGCCGTTGAACCCCCGGGGTTTCCGCCGCCTGATCCACCGAAGCAGTCTTTGCATGCTGGGATGAGCAAATTCCTATCTCACCAAGGGTTTCAGACCCCTTGGCTACCCAAAGGGGGTGCATGGGAGGGATAACACCTCTAGATGGGTGGCCTGTCGCACTCCTTGGAGTGGCTCGTCACCTATTGGTCCCCACGAACGCCCAGCTCTCACCTGTGGCTCCTTGTAGCTGTTTGCATGCGACAGCGGCCACACCCCGGGCAATGGCTTCGACAGGCCGGCTAAACCAGGTGAGGAAAGAGGAGCACCCTTTTAAAACAGGGCTGCAGAGAAATTTCTTTAGCCAAAGGGGGGTAAATTTGTGGAATTTGTTGCCACATGCAACTATGGAGGCCAGGTCGTTGAATATATTTAAGGAAGAGATTTGTAGGTTCTTGATTGGACATGGCATCAAAGGTTATGGGCAGAAGGCCGGGAACTGGGACTGTGGAGGAGAAGAAAAAAGGATCGGCCATGATTGAATGGCGGAGAAAACTCTAATGATGACCAGATGACCTAATTCTGCTCCTATGTCTTATGGTCTTGTGTATCACAGCTGCGGAAAAGGAGGAAGTCATGGAGGGATTATTTACTGAATCAGTGTGGTTAGAAGTCAGAAACTGGAAAGGGCAATAATTCTATTTTTTTTATTGACCCCCCCCCCCCCCCCCATAGTAACAGGGACATCGAGGAGCAGACAGGGAGGGAGATTCTGTAGCAGTGGTGGGAGACTTTAACTTTCCTAATATTGACTGGCATCTCGTTAGAGCAATGGGTTTAGATGGCATGGAGTTTATTAGGTGCGTTCAGGAAGGTTTTCTGATGCAATATGTAGATAAGCCAACTAGAGGGAGGCTGTATTTGATCTGATATTGGGAAATGAACATGGTCAGGTGTCAGATCTCTTGGTGGGAGAGCATTTTGGAGGTAGTGATCACAACCCTATCTCCTTTACCTTAGCGCTGGAGAGGGATAGAAGAGGACAATTTGGGAAAACATTTAATTGGGGTAGGGGGAAATATGATGTTATTAGGTAGGAACTTGGGAGCATAAACTGGGAGCAGATGTTCTCAGCGAAATGCATGCCAAAAATGTGGCAATGTTCAGGAAACATTTGCATGGCGTTCTGCATAGGTATGCTCCATTGAAGCAGGAAAGGATGATAGGGTAAAAGAACCATGGTGTGGAAAATCTAGTTAAGAAGAAAAGCTTGCAAAAGTTTCAAGAAACTAGTTACAAGGTTGCCAGGAAGGGCTTCATCGTTAGGTTGCATCTGGAATTTCCAGGTGGCGGACGATTTCCCTCCACGCCACTCTGTCCTGACACTTGTCCACAACATCCCTAGTCTTGTCCAGCTTGGTCCAATCCTTGATGTTATCCAGCCACGTTGTCCAATGTTATCCGACAAGATGTTATCTCTCCGCGTAACGTGTCCACAATAAGCAACTTTTAACTTCATAATCTTCTCCAGCAATGTCCATGGTCTATCAACTTCGGACAAAACCCTCTCCTTTGAAACCTTCTCTGCCCAGCTAATCTTCAACATTCTTCGATAGTACCACATTTCAAAAGCATTACTTCATTTCATGTCATCCTTCTTCAGGGTCCATGTTTCTGATCCATACCTCAGCAGTGATCATACATAACACTCGAGGAAATGGATTCTACTTTGGATATCTACCTTCCCATTGCATTGTAGATCTTTTAGCTTCATGAACTGGGTCTTAGCCATACCTATTTTCCTTCTGATCTCAACTTCACATCACCCGCCATCTGTCAGACAACTGCCAAGATGTTCAAACTTTCACACCGGCTCAACGCCTTGTCTATTCACTTGTAATGATACCATCATGAATGAGTCTTTAGTGTTTGTTTTGCTTACCACCATCGATTTTGTTTTCTTAGGGATGACTTTAAATTCGTAGTCAAGGCTTTTCTCATTCACTTTATTCAGCATAATTTGCAGTTCACTTTTGCTGTCAGCTAACAATGCAGTGTCCTCCCCATACCTGCTGTAATCCACCTTCCGGCCTCCGATTGGAATACCTGTCTCCTGATGGTCACATTCCTGAAAAATTCATTCTCCGTAGAGGTTGAACAAATCTGGCAAGCCAACACAGCCTTGCCTTATGCCTCATTTAATGTCCATAGTGATAGCTCATTTCCTACCCTGACTGATTCCAATACAAGTTCCTTACTATGTGCACATTCTCCCATCCCAGATCATACTTGTTCAGCACCTCTATCACTTTCTTGTGTCTTACTTTATCAAAAGCCTTTTCAGTCAATAAAGCATAAGTAGATGGTCTTTTGTGCCTCAATGCATCCCTCCATGATGTTATCGCAAATATTCCTTCCCTTGTTCCTGAGCCTTTACAAAAACCAAACTGCGTTTCTCCAATTTCATCGCTGATTGTACCTTTCGTTCTGCCGAACATTATGTTCAACAATAGCTTGACGCAGTGAGACATTATGCTTATCATCCTGTGTTTGTTACATTTTACCGTCCTTGGCTTTTTTGGTAAGGCGATAAATACTGATTTGAGAAATTCCTCCAGAAGATTTCCTGTCATATAAATGGTGTTTAATATCGCTAAAAGGTTCGTTTTTCCCTTCGGACCAAGTGATTTCAAAATTTCAGTGGAAATCTTATCTTCACCGGCTACCTTTCTGACCTTTAGATTCCGAATCACAGTTTCCATCTCTGACATCAATATTTTAGGTTGATTAGTCATTTGATTTAATTCTGGTAAATCTTCAATCCTGCTATCTTCAAATAATTCCAAGATGTACTTTTGAATTTTTTTGAGGATGTGACTAAACACATTGATGAAGGTAGAGCCGTAGATGTAGTTTATATGGATTTAGAAACATAAAAAATAGGTGGAGTAGGCCATTCGGCCCTTCGAGCCTGCACCACCATTCAATATGATCATGGCTGATCATCCAACTCAGAACCCTGTACCTGCTTTCTCTCCATACCCCCTGATCCCTTTAGCCACAAGGGCCATATCTAACTTACTCTTAAATATAGCCAATGAACCGGCCTCAACTGTTTCCTGTGGCAGAGAATTCCACAGATTCACCACTCTCTGTGTGAAGAAGTTTTTCCTCATCTCGGTCCTAAAAGGCTTCCCCTTTATCCTTAAACTGTGACCCCTCGTTCTGGACTTCCCCAACATCGGAAACAATCTTCCTGCATCTAGCCTGTCCAATCCCTTTAGAATTTTATACGTTTCAATAAGATCCCCCCTCAATCTTCTAAATTCCAGTGAGTATAAGCCTAGTCGATCCAGTCTTTCTTCATATGAAAGTCCTGCCATCCCAGGAATCAATCTGGTGAACCTTCTCTGTACTCCGTCTATGGCAAGAATGTTTTTCCTCAGATGAGGGGACCAAAACTGCACACAATATTCTAGGTGCGGTCTCACCAAGGCCTTGTACAACTGCAGTAGAACCTCCCTGCTCCTGTACTCAAATCCTTTTGCTATGAATGCCAACATCCCATTTGCCTTTTTCACCACCTGCTGTACCTGCATACCCACTTTCAAAGACTGGTGTACAATGACACCCAGGTCTTGTTGCACCTCCCCTTTTCCTAATCGGCCACCATTCAGATAATAATGTTTTCCTGTTCTTGCAACCAAAGTGGATAACCTCACATTTATCCACATTAAATTGCATCTGCCATGAATTTGCCCACTCACCTAACCTATCCAAGTCACCCTGCATCCTCTTAGCATCCTCCTCACAGCTAACACTACCGCCCAGCTTCGTGTCATCCGCAAACTTGGAGATGCTGCATTTAATTCCCTCATCTAAATCATTAATATATATCGTAAACAACTGGGGTCCCAGCACTGAGCCTTGCGGTACCCCATTAGTCACTGCCTGCCATTCTGAAAAGGTTCCGTTTACTCCCACTCTTTGCTTCCTGTCTGCCAACCAATTCTCTATCCACATCAATAGCACACCCCCAATACCGTGTGCTTTAAGTTTGCACACTAATCTCCTGTGTGGGACCTTGTCAAAAGCCTTTTGAAAATCTAAATATACCACATCTATTGGTTCTCCCCTATCCACTCTACTAGTTATATCTTCAAAAAATTCTATAAGATTTGTCAGACATGATTTTCCTTTTACAAATCCACGCTGACTTTGTCCGATGATTTCACCGCTTTCCAAATGTGCTGTTATCACATCTTTGATAACTGACTCCAGCATTTTTCCCACCACCGATGTCAGGCTAACCGGTCTATAATTCCCCGGTTTCTCTCTCCCTCCTTTTTTAAAAAGTGGGGTTACATTAGCCACCCTCCAATCCTCAGGAACTAACCCAGAATCTAAGGAGTTTTGAAAAATTATCACTAATGCATCCACTATTTCTTGGGCTACTTCCTTAAGCACTCTGGGATGCAGACCATCTGGCCCTGGGGATTTATCTGCCTTTAATCCCTTCAATTTACCTAACACCACTTCCCTACTAACATGTATTTCCCTCAGTTCCTCCATCTCACTAGACCCTCGGTCCCCTATTTCCAGAAGATTATTTATGTCCTCCTTCGTGAGGACAGAACCAAAGTAGTTATTCTATTGGTTCACCTGTTTCTGACTGTAAGGGACCTACATTTGTCTTAACCAATCTTTTTTTCACATATCTATAAAAGCTTTTACAGTCAGTTTTTATGTTCCCTGCCTGCTTTCTCTCATAATCATTTTTCCCTTTCCTAATTAAGCCCTTTGTCCTCCTCTGCTGGACTCTTCTCCCAGTCCTCAGGTGTGCAGCTTTTTCTGGGTAATTTGTATGTTTCTTCTTTGGACTTGATACTATCCCTAATTTCCCTCATCAGCCACGGGTGCACTACCTTCCCTGGTTTATTCTTTTGCCAAACTGGGATGAACAATTGTTGTACTTCACCCATGCGATCTTTAAATGCTTGCCATTGCATATCCACCTCTGTGTGGATTTTGTCTCATCTGTCCCCAGAACATTTGTCCTAGAAGCATTGTGGAACATCCAGGTGGTCTTTTGCAAACTTGAGACATACAGCAAAGTTGTTATTTTTTTGGAAAGCAGTGGTTTCATCCATGGTGTCCTTCCATGAACTCATTCTTGTTCAGTGTTTTTCTTATAGTGGACATATGAAATGAATGCTAACGTGGCATTTGCCTTCCTCACCAACAATTCTACCTGCAAGTTAACCTTTTGGGTATTCTACACAAGGACTCCCAAGTCCCTCTACATCTCAAATTCCCAGACCTTCTCCCCATTTAGAAAATAGGCCACACATTTATTTCTACTACCAAAGTGCATGACCATGTATTTTCTAACATTGTATTTCATTTGCCCATTTCTTGCTCTTCAGCATCCTACCTGTTTCCTCAACAATAAAGGCCCTCCACCAATCTTTGTATCATCTGCAAACTTGGCAACAAAGCCAGTTATACCATCATCTAAATCATTTATATACAGTAGTGGTCACCAACCTTTTTAATCCCAAGATCCCCTACCTTGGCCTTAGTGAAAGGTGAGAACGACCCCAGATCGATTAGTTACACGCATGTGCACTGGGACAGAAAAGAACGGAAGTAAAACCCCACAATCCAGAAGTAGAAATAATGTATAAACACCAGGGGTACCCATCTTTTTTTGCACCACGGACCGGTTTAATATTGACAATATTCTTGCGGACCAACCGATGACGGAGGTGGGGGGGGGGGGGGGGGGGGTGTTAAACACGACGGGAATACAGCGATACTCGAAGCAGGTTCCTTATGTCCAGTCTATTCCGCAATTTAGTTTTTGCGGCTCTCGGCACTTAGCTTCTGTCCCGCTTGCTCACATTTTTTTCCACTCACAAAACTCAACGGGTTTGCCTTTAAGTGCAGGGTGTTTGGACTCAGGATACCAAAGCAGTTTTGAGGGCTTCATTGCCTCATTAGACAGCCTCTGGGCCCAAACTGCAGCCTCCTGCCCACCCGCCACCAGACACCTTTGCCAGGTGCAGCTGGTCATGGGTGGGGTGAGAGGACAAGGTCAGGACAGGAGATCCCCGTGCCAGGGCTGCGGCGGTCGCAGTCCGGAGACAGTGACCGACCAAGCGAGGAGTGCGACAGGGCGCACACCCTCCCCCCTTGTAGGATCTATCAATCGACAAAAGTTTGTCTCAGTAGATCACAGCACAGTAGCTGCTCTGCTACTTACGTAACCCTGAGCCCGAATTAGGTCGTCTGCAGATATTTTAGCACCGGGTTCCCCACGAACATTCAGTGTGTTGAACAGGTTCAAGGTTGCGCCCATCTGTCCGTGCTCCAGGCCAGTAGCGACGGCACTTCCCGCTGGCCGGTTCCCTGAGGCCAACCAGTGATCCCTGGCGCGAGGGTGTCACTGCATTTAGGCGACTGGTGACCTCGCGTGCAAGTTCAAGTTCAAAAACGGGCGTGACAGGGAATGAGGAAAGGTGCAGCTGACTCATATTGTTTCCTCACGGCCCAGTGGTTGGGGACCACTGAATTACACTGTGTTGTGCGGGAGAGCTACACGCATGCGCACTAGGCAGAAAGAACGGAACTAAAACCCCGCAACCCGGAAACAATCTCTCAACTGTATTTGTGTATTTATTTTTCTTTTTTTTTCAGGATCTACTGGCAAAGTCTCAAAGATCAATCAGTCGATTGCAATCGACGGGTTGGTGACCACTAATATACAGCATAAAAAGAAATCGCCCCAACACCGACCCCTGCGGAACACCTCTAGTTTCCAGCATCCAACCAAAATCGGATCCATTTATTCCCACTCGCTGTCTCCTACCAATCAGCCAATGCTCTAAATATTTCCAACTTCATTTATCTCTATCATTCTTCTAAGGTCCTCTGAATGTTGGTTTGATCAAGACATGGTGCACATAAATAGATCTTTCTTGAGAAGAGCAGGCTCTGTCAGTAACCTGACTTTGTGGATTTTTTTTTCCTGTAAGGCAGGGTACCTCCACAACCCACAGCTCCAATCACATCTCATTGATTGGAACATCTGACACCAAAAAGCTTTAGCAGAAGGTTCATCTACTTTCTTTGAACCTCGACTGAGATTGTTCAAATGGTGTACTTAGTATTGACCAGAAGTAGTTTGTATTATTTGTTTAGGCAGATTGGCTTGTCAATAATTATGATTAAGAGGAAGATCAAACCAGATTGAGTAATTAATGCAGAAAATCAAGCAACTGCAAAGGGTTCCCAGACTTCTTCTTGCAAATGTACGTTACCCTAGAGAGACCCCCCCCCCCCCCCCCAAAGAATTCACTAAAACCTGCATTGTGAGCTTTTCTGAAGCTCAGACTTGCCACAAGGCTTGGGGCCTGCGATCCATGGATGAAGGAACCACAGGGACATTTGACTTGTCCAGAGGAGTGTTGACATGCTCATGGTCATGTTGTGACACCAGGGTCAATGCAGCAGAATACTCCAAATCTTGGTGGGTCGGATCTACCAAAATACATTCAGGTTTGCCCCTCTTATCTATGATAAAAGTGTTTTTCTCCTCATTCCAAAATGCAGAACAGGCTGTTGTAAGGGGGCATAAGGGAATGTTGGTGTGTTTCACAGCAGACAAAAACAAGCCGGAATGGAGGTCAAGAGGAACCCAAGAGTGTTGTATGGAAGGTAGAAATAAGTAAAAAGAAATTGAATTTACTGAGGAAGGTGGAACGCTGTTGTGTGGTCAACCAGGGGTTCATGGCATCAGGAATGAAATCAACTGGCACTCATAATGGCTGCCCACTCTGCCACAGACGACTACAGGTCCTCTTTTGGAGCAGTTCTGAGCCCTAGCAGAACCAATGGGAGCCAATCATAAAGGAAGCCCTCAGATCACCCTTTAAGGAACACTGAAACCATTCACACAGGCCACTGGACTACAGGTGATATGCCATGTATCCTAATTAACACTGAGGTTCTGGGCCATCACATGCAGAAGTCTGAAATGAATTGAGGACTACAGAAAGAGGAAATATCAGAGGGTGCCAAACTGAGGCACCCAAACCGTGCTGATGAAAGCCTGAGCCATGTCTGTGGCCAATGCTAGAAAGATAGTCCACTACGGTAAGGTGCATGAAACTACCGGGGGGGAGGAGGGAGAGCGCAGACTAACAAGGTCCATATTAAAAAAGGTCAAAATGGTCACTCAAAGACCTCAAATGGTGCCAATGGTGCCTGAATGTGTCAGTTAATTTTTGCCTGCTGGCACTCCACACAAGCTGCAGTCCAATCATCAAAGTACTTTCTAAGGCTGTGCCAAACAAACTTTAGTGCAACTAGTTTCTGTGAGGCCTTCCAGCTCTGATGCCAGACACCATTTATGCAGTCAGTCTCCAGTTTGAGGGTACAATGGGGCAAGGGCGGCCAGTTGAGACATCATACAGGAGAGAAACCCCAGCTTCCCTGAACTTAATGTCAGGCAACTACAGGCCTGTGACTGCTGTTCAGTAAGCCTGGACCTCTTGGTCAGTAACATGTTCAGCTGCCATGCTAGCTTAATTAACCCAATGTGTACAGCTTCAACAGCTGATAACAAGAGGCAATCAGCCACAGAATTATCTTTCCCCTTGATATGTTGCATATCCATTGTGAACTTGTATATGTA
This sequence comes from Hemitrygon akajei, assembly GCF_048418815.1. Lineage (NCBI taxonomy): Eukaryota > Metazoa > Chordata > Chondrichthyes > Myliobatiformes > Dasyatidae > Hemitrygon > Hemitrygon akajei. The sequence goes on along the minus strand of NC_133127.1, from coordinate 200,629,911 downwards.
GGCCAGGTGGCACTGCTGCCATGCAGACCAAGGGTCTGATATTTTAGCCATCTCATGCAAGTTTGTGGTCAATGACCGTTGTGAAATGGAGACCCTCTAGAAGAAAACAAAAATGGTGAACAGCCAGATAGAGACCAAGAAGCACATAGTCAAACATGCTGTACTTCTGTTTTTTTTGGGGGGATGGAAACTGTACTGCCAACTGAAGGTGAGCAGCTGCCACACGCCTCCTGACCAGCTGTTCATGCACAGCACCCACAGCAAAGTCTGATGCACCAGTTGTAATGGCTATGAGTGTGCGGGGAGCAGGTGCGCCAGTAGAGAGACATCAGAAAGACCTTGTCTAATCAAATGCCCTGGTCATGTCAGTTGAGCAGTCAAGCACTTGATTAGGGGTACTGCCTTTAAGTGCATGATACAGGGGAAATACACAGTGGTGCTAGAAAGTTTGTGAACCCTGTAGAATTTTCTATTTTTCTACATAAATATGACCTAAAATGTGAACAGATCTTCACACAAATCCTGAAACTAGATAGAGCAAACACAGGTAAATAAAAAAAAAATTATACTTGTTCAATTTTTTATTGAGAAAAATGATCCATTACATGTACTTGTTGGAAAAAAATGTGAACCTCTGAGGCAAAACCTTCTACAAAAGCTAGAGTGAAGTGTTCCAATCAATGAGATGCAACTGGAGGTGCCCTGCCCTATAGAAAAAAGACACGCAAAGTCAAGTTACTGACAGAACCTGCTCTTCTTGAGAAAGATCTGTTTATGTGCACCATACCTTGATCAAAATAACTTTCAGAGTACCTTAGAAGAATGCTAGAGATGAATGAAGCTGGAAAAGGCTACAAAAGCATTTTAAGTCAAGTCAACACGAGTGAATCTGCAGATGCTGGAAATCAATCTATGGAAATCCTCCCATAGATGCTGTCTGGCCTGCTGAGTTCTGCCAGCATTTTGTGTTTTTAATTAAGTCAAGTCACTTTTTATTGTCATTTCAACCATAACTGCTAGTACAGTACACAGTAAAAACGAGACATTTTCCAGGACCATGGTGCTACATGAACAATACAAAAACTACACTGAACTACGTAAAACAACACAAAAACTACACTAGACTGCAGACCTACCCAGGACTGCATAAAGTACACAGAACAGTGCAGGTATTACAATAAATAATAAACAAGACAATAGGCACAGCAGAGGGCAGTAGGTTGGTAGTCCGATGGCTCGGGGGGGGAAATCTGTTACATAAGTAAACAGCTGAATGGCAGCATCTGGGATTCTGTCCGTTTCTGTACTCCCGCCAAGTATTTCGTTGCCACAGATGTAGTCAATTTAATGTCCATTGGAGAGCAGAATGGACGGGAGAGCCGGCTGGTTAGGGCTTGCTTTTTTCCTGTCATGGAAAGACCTGAGTGCCTAGAGACCTGAATGTTTATCAGTCCAAAGAGAAATTGTCTACAAATGGAGGGAAGTCAGTACTATAAGGCCATAAGATATAGCAGAAGTAGGCCATTCGGCCCATTGAGTCTGCTCCACCATTCTATCATGGGCTGATCCAATTCTTCAAGTCATCCCCACTCCCCTACCTTCTCCCAATACCCGTTGATGCCCTGGCTAATCAAGAACCTACCTATCCTGCCTTAAATGCACCCACTGACTTGGCCTCCACAGACGCACGTGGCAACAAAATCCACAGATTTATCACCCTGACTAAAGTAATTTCTCTGCATCTCTGTTCTAAATGGATGTCCTTCAATCCTGAAGTCATGACCTCTTGGTGTGGTCTCCCCTACCACGGGAAATAACTTTGCCATATCCAATCTGTTCAGGCCTTTTAACATTCTGAAATTTTCTACAAGATCCTCCCTCATTCTCCTGAACCCCAGGGAATACAGCCCAAGAGCTGCCAGATGTTCCTCGTACGGTAACCCTTTCATTCCTGGAATCATTCTCGGGAATCTTCTCTAAACCCTCTCCAATGTCAGTATATCCTTTCTAAAATAAGGAGACCAAAACTGCACACATTACTCCAAGTCTCACTAGTGCCTTAAGGAGCCTGAACATCATATCCTTGCTCTTATATTCTATACCTCTAGAAATGAATGCCAGCATTGCATTTGCCTTCTTCACCTCCAGCTCAACCTGGAGGGTTAACCTTCAGGGTATCCTGCACAAGGACTCCCAAGTACATTTGTATCTTTGCATTTTGAATTCTCTCCCCATCTAAATAATAGTCTGCCTATTTACTTCTTCCACCAAAGTACATGACCATACACTTTCCAACATGGTATTTCATTTGTCTCTTCTTTGCCCATTCCCCTAAACTATCTAAGACTTTCTGCAGGCTCTCTGTTTCCTCAACTACCTGCTCCTCTGCTTATCTTTGTATCATCGGCAAATTTAACCACAAATCCATTAATACCACAGTCCAAATCACTGGCATACATCATTTAAAAAGCTGCAGTCCCAACACTGACCCCTGTGGAACTCCACTGGCAACCTGCAGCCAGCCAGAATAGGATCCCTTTATTCCCACTGTTTTCTGGTGAAGAGCCAATGCTCCACCCATGCTTGTAACTTCCCTGTAATTCCATGAGATCTTATCTTGCTAAGCAGCCTCATGTGCAGCACCTTGTCAAAGGCCTTCTGAATATCCAAGTACACCACATCTCCTTTGTAATTTCCTCAAAGAATTGCAGTAGGTTAGTCAGGCAGGATTTTCCTTTCAGGAAACCATGCTGGCATTGGTCTATCTTGTCATGTGCCTCCAGTTACTCTGTAATCTCATCCCTAACAATTGATTCTAACAACTTCCCAACCACTGATGTCAGTCTAACAGGTCTATAGTTTCCTTTCTGCTGTCACCCACTCTTCTTAAATAGCGGAGTAACATTTGTAATTTTCCAGTCAGTACTGTTGCTACTCTCCCTGGGAGTGGGTGTCCTGCTAAGATCACACCGAGAGCACCACTAAGTTCAGCAGCTCGCAGAATGAAGCAGTGACAGAAATCCACCATACCTTTAAAAACTCCTGTAGTTTTTTTAAGTAGTTGGGACGGTGGGAAATCCTTTAATGGGAAGGAGCCTGCACCTTCTATGGAGATGCGATGGCCGAGAAAGTCAATGGTTGACAACTCAAATGTCGTTTAGCGGGGTTAATAATCAACCTGGGTTGGCTTAAGCACTTGAAGTGTGCAGAGATGAGATGTGTTCAGGTTTAGATTCACTAGCAATATGTATCCATGTAAACAAAAAGAAAATTTAAGTCTTTTAATACAGAGTCCTTCAGCTGTTGGAAAGTCTGCTGCATTTTTCAGTCCAAACAACATGCACAGAAACTCAAAAAGGCCAAATGAGGTATCACAGCTGTTTTGGGAATAACCTCCAATCACAGGCACCCGATGGCAACCCCTAACTAGACTGATTTTAGAAAAAGTTCACTTTCCAGCTAAACATGCTGAAAAGTCTTGAATGTATGGGACCCGATAATGATCAGGGATGGTGATGTCATTAAGGCGCCAGTAATCACCACATGGACGGCAACCACCATCGCACTTAGGAACCAGATGGTGGGGTGAAACCCAGGCGCTTCAACCAGCTTACAATTCAGAATTCCATGTTGGCAAACTCTACCTTCACAGTTGCCTGCTTTTCTGAGTCCAGTCTACATATGCAGACACAGACTGGCTGGCCAGTTGTGGGAACATGGTGATCAACCCCATATTTTATAACTGTAGTGGAAAATGTAGGCTTGGTGAGATCTGGGAAATTACCCAGCAATCGAGTAAACTCACATGCAGTGGTGCATATACTTGACAAAGTCATTGCGGGAAACTTAATGGGGAAGCAAGCTAACAACCCAAAATTCTTGACATTCATAAGCTAGCAGTTCTTAAGATCGACTAACAGGAAACCTACACCAAGCAGAGGTCTAGCCACTTTAGCCAGACCAAGTCCCATGTGTAATGTCACCAAATGAAGTATTGCTTCACCCATCTTGTCCCACAAGACTGGATCTTGCTGCTGTTTGTGGCAGTTTTGTCGCTCTTTGCCTTCTCATCAATAGGTGATGTTGCCAGCACACACACAGGAAACATCACCCTGAAAGGGTGTCCATAATGAAATGAAGACAACCCTGGCAGCTGGAACCCACGGTGTTCAGACCTCTGATGTCTCAATGCGGTGGTGCTGTCAAAGCTGCAAGGTGGCCAGCACTTCCTAGCATTCATGCCAAAGTGAACATACTAAAGTCCCAGGCCTGTTGTTGTCTTTTTCGCAGCCACTGGTGTCCTTATGTCAGGGGCCTTGCTGACCGAGCTTATTGAGGTACAGAGAGGAGGAATGATGCACCACTTGGCTGAGTGTAGACTGTCAACCATTTTAACAAGCTCCCTATTGTCCATCATGGGTGCATTAGTGAGGTCTATGCAAACTTGCTCAGGCATTTGCTGCATGAAGAGTTCTTTAAAAATAAAGAAAGGATGGTGATTTCCCAGGAGACAGCATGTGGTCCATTAGCTCCAAAGGCTTACCATCACTGAGACCCAGTCAGGAGAGCAATTGTTTGGTGCACTCAGACTCTGATAGTGTGTAAAAGGTGAGTTTTTAAAAAGAGATCAGTATTTTATGTGAGTCGAGATCGATCCAGAGTATTGATAAATGACTCTCACAAGTTTCTGCAACCAGAAGAAGTTTGCAGAGAGGAGAGGAAGGTTTTGAAACAGAAGAAACCTGGTAACAAAGAGATCACTGTTTGGACTCTCTAAGTAGCTCGTGAGGGTGAGTTTGTTTTCATTTGAATACGAAAGTCTGTTTGTCACTGAGTTAATCCGCAGGAGTGGGTTCTCTGGTGAGGGGAAAACCTTTGTGAGTACCACGTGTTTACCCTTTATGTCTGGGTGTGGTAGTTCATCCCTCTGGCAAATCACTCTTGGAGTAATTTTGTATGTCATGGAACTGCATAGGTGGCTATCACGGTGTGTGTGATTGGGGTAACCTTGTGGAATCTACCGATGTGTCGACCCTTGCCTCAGTGGAGGTTCCCTTTGTGATAAGCTACTGTTGGTGATAATCCATACGTGGATTCTGTTTGAGTATCCTGTGGCCACCACTTTGAGATGCCCCATAGCTGAATTCGGGTGTGGTACCACTTGTGCTGAAAAGATATTCATTGAAGATCACTGTCAGTGATACTTCATGTGTGGAGTGGAACAACTTCAGAGATAAAATCGACTGCCATTGTTATTTTGTATTGCTGTCGTGGAATATCGACGTAATTGCCTTCTCACAACATTCACCTTTGGATTCCAAACATCTCCCATTAATTAACCTGTGCATCTGAACTGAACTTTTCTTACATACCATCGTAAGACTAACTCTTGCCACCTGAGCTTGAGTAAGTTTGGGAACTTTATTTACACCTATATATGCATAACACCGTTATCTCTTGATTTACCTGGTTTAATTTACTATATTACGTAGCTACTAACAAAATAGCGTTTTGTTCACAGCAAAACCAGACTCCAGGTGTGTTCTATTGTTGCCGATACTTTTACAGGGTTGCATGTACGTGACACCAGCATATTCAATAACTCCTGAATAATCCTAGTGCATCGGGGTCACAAATGTAGGTTTGCGCAAATAAAACAAAGAGAAACATTTCATGTTTAACCAAACCTGTAACACTTCATTGAACTCCACAACCTAAACACAAAAACGTGCTAAACCAGTTATGTAAACACATCACATCAAACCAGCCTCTTAAAAGTGAAATCCAAACTCAGTGTAGGTAGTTGGAAATTATGTATATTTCTCCCAATTACATTACCCTATGTAATGCTCACACTGTCGGCTGATGCATGTCTAGGGGATAATCCGTCCACCTGCCAAACCGTGTTTCCCGGTATGCGTGGATGCTATGAAATGCACACTGGTACCAATGCGCACACACAATATCAGACCGCACACCATGTACGGTTACAGAATACACTTTATAAATCTTACTAGAACTAGGTAATTAATAGCGATACAATATATATGAAAGAAAGAAAAGGTGCCAAACTTATCAGAGTTCAGTCAATTCATGCACAACTGTTGGAACTCAACTATCGAAGTCTTCGGTCCACTATTCGATCTTCTCCAACCTCCTCAACCCGCCGCCTGGGACCAACCTCGGTGGTCCACCAGAGCGCATCCAGCACGGCCTCCTTCCTCGCGATCTCCCCTCCAACTCCCCAAAAGCCCGCACAACACTAGCTTACAGATCCACAAGAAATAACATCTATCCCAATTGGTTAACAAATGAATACAATTCTAGTTATCAGTAATTATAACCCAAACAAGCTGCGAGAGAAAGCACTCTCTCACCAGTTACCATAACTAAGAAGCATTCTTACTTTTAACAGCCATTTTAATTAACATACACAGTAACAAAGAAGAAACCCCTTACACTTATGCAGTCAGAGCACTACAGCACAGGAAGAGACCCTTAGCCCATCTAGTCCATGCCAGCCCCACCTTCTGCCTCGTCCAATCTATCTGCAACCAACCATAGCCCTCCGAAACTTTCATCCCTGTACGTTACCAAACTCCTTTGAAATGTAAAAACTGAATTCACATCTACCATTCCTGCTGGCAGCTCATTCCACACTCACACCATCCTGAATGAAGCACCCCCTCAGATTCCCCTTAAACATTTCACCTTTCACCCCGGTCTCACCCAATTGAAGGGGAAAAAGCCTGCAAGCACTCATTCAATCTACACTCCTCAAATGTGAATAGCTCTACAAGATCTCCCCTCATTCTCCTGTGCTCCAGGGATTAAAGTTTAACTATTTAACCTTTCCCGATCAGTCAGTTTCTGATGTCCCAGCAACATCCTTCCTATAACAGGGTAACCAAAACTGCACAGTACTCCAGATGTGAACACACCATTGTGCTATACAATGTTCTAACTGCTACACTTAATACCCTGATTAAAGGCCTATGTGCCAAATTCCTTCACCACCATGCCTACCCGTGAACTACAATACGTAATTGTAGTATACTATTTGACCTCTCAACTATTTCCTGAGGAGACTGAGGTCCTTTAACATCTGCCGGACGATGCTGAGGATGTTCTACGAGGCTGTGGTGGCCAGTGCTATCACGTTTGCTGTTGTGTGCTGGGGCAGCAGGCTGAGGGTAGCAGACACCAACAGAATCAACAAACTCATTCGTAAGGCCAGTGATGTTGTGGGGGTGGAACTGGACTCTCTGACGGTGGTGTCTGAAAAGAGGATGCTGTCCAAGTTGCATGCCATCTTGGAAAATGACTCCCACCCACTCCATAATATACTGGTTAGACACAGGAGTACATTCAGACAGAGACTCATTCCACCGAGATGTAACACTGAGCGTCACAGGAAGTCATTCCTACCTGTGGCCATCAAACTTTACAACTCCTCCCTCGGAGTGTCAGACACGCTGAGCCAATAGGCTGGTCCTGGACTTATTTCCACTTGGCATGATTAACTTATTTTTTATTTAATTATTTATGGTTTTATATTGCTATATTTCTTCACTATTCTTGATTGGTGCAGCTGTAATGAAACCCAGTTTCCCTCGGGATCAATAAAGTATGTCTGTCTGTCTGTATTTATTGTGGTAGAGAATTCAATGGGTTCACCATCTGGGAGAATGAAATCCTCCTTACCTCAGTCTTAAATGGCTTTTCCTCAGACTTGACCACCACACACAACCATTCCCCCACCCCCAAGCACTTTCCTCCCTAGTTATCAGAAACAACCTTCCTGTAGCAAGGCCATCATGTCCCATTAGAATGGACAGGAAACAATATGGACCAACTGCAGTTAGATGGGACTAGCTCAGAAGGTTTAGAACAATAGACAATAGGTGCAGGAGTAGGCTATTCGGCCCTTCAAGCCAGCACTGCCATTCAATGTGATCATGGCTGATCATCCACAATCAGTACCCCGTTCCTGCCTTCTCCCCATATCCCTTGACTCCACTATATTTAAGAGCTCTATCTAACTCTTTCTCGAAAGCATCCAGAGAATTGGCCTCCACTGCCTTCTGAGGCAGAGCATTCCATAGATCCACAACTAAAAGAGTTCTGCCTCAACTCCGTTCTAAATGGCCTACCCCTTATTCTTAAACTGTGGCCTCTGGTTCTGGGCTCCCCCAACATCGAGAACATGTTTCCTGCCTCCAGCATGTTCAATCCCTTAATAATCTTGTATGTTTCAATCAGATCCCCTCTCATCCTTCTAAATTCTAGTGTATACAAGACCAGTCGCTCCAATCTTTCAACGTATGACAGTCCCGCCATCCCGGGAATTAACCTCGTAAAACTACGCTGCACTCCCTTAATAGCAAGAATGTCCTTCCTCAAATCGGAAGACCAAAACTGAACACAATATTCCAGGTGTGGTCTCACCAGGGCCTTGTACAACTACAGAAGGACCTCTTTCCTCCTATACTCAACTCCCCTTGTTATGAAGGCCAACATGCCATTAGCTTTCTTCACTGCCTGCTTTACCTGCATGCTTACTTTCAGTGACTGATGTACAAGAACACCTAGATCTCATTGTACTTCCCCTTTTCCTGACTTGACACCATTCAGTTAGTAATCTGCCTTCCTGTTCTTGCCACCAAAGTGGATAACCTCACATTTATCCACATTAAACTGCATCTGCCCACTCACCCAACCTGTCCAAGTCACCCTGCATTCTCCTAACATCCTCCTCATATTTCACACTGCCACCCAACTTTCTGTCATCTGCAAATTTGCTAATGTTACTTTTAATCCCTTCATCTAAATCATTAATGTATACTGTAAATAGCTGCGGTCGCAGCACTGAGCCTTGCGGTACCCCACTGGTCACTGCCTGCCATTCTGAAAGGGACCCGTTAAGTCCCTACTCTGTTTCCTGTCTGCCAACCAATTTTCTATCCATGTTAGCACCCTAACCACAATACCTTGTGCTCTAATTTTGCCCACTAATCTCCTACATGGGACATTATCAAAGGCTTTCTGAAAGTCCAGGTACACTACATCCACTGGCTCTCCCTTGTCCACTTTCATAGTTACATCCTCAAAAAAATTCCAATGAACCAAACGTAGTTGGATGGAACTCACTCAGAAGGTTTAGAACAAACGGTCAAATGTAGTTAAAAGGAGGTTAGTTCATCAGGAAGTGTTTAGAACAGGCCGAATGTAGTTAGATGGGACTAGTTCAGAAGACACCTTGGTTGGGCCAAAGGACCTATTTCCATCCTTGACAACTCTGAAATTTGAGAGACTTCATGAGATGGTTATCTCTTATTATCTCTTCTTTCAGTTAGTCCTGACGAAGGGTCTCGGCCCAAAACGTCAACTGTACTTCTTCCTATGCTGCCTGGCCTGCTGCCTTCCACCAGCATTTTGTGTGTGTTTCATGAGATGGCTTCTCAGTCTTCTAAATAGAAGCTAAACCAACTCCACCACTCTTCATACATCCCAGGAATCTCTTAGCATCAGTTTAATATGGTTATACAATTGGCATTTTTGGAGATCTTATGGACAAACTATCTATCTTTCTAATTTACGGCAGGTACGAAAATGAGCAAAAGTGTAACAGTATAATAAACCATTCTCAAACTTATTAACAGAATCCATGAATGCAAAGCAAGTTATGTATATAAATGAAATATATAAATTGGAACACAAATACTACTACAGTACTGCAAAACTATTGGTTCCTAACAGTCAGAGCAACTCATCCAGTGTACAGAACTGTTTTATTTTGATTGACTGTAAATGAATTAAATCAGTGCCTAATGTAGATAACGGATTGTCTTCATACAACATTTCTGACAACTGCATCCTCTAATCTTCATTTTCACATTCAAGATTGTCAATACCTTCAAATTCTTCAGAGTTCCTAAGCCTGAATGCTTGAAACGGCAGTGAGTAGAACACTTCTGAATTGGCTTCCTGCTTATATTTTGCCAACTATCAGTGACAAAAATGACTGCTTTTTGAACACAAATACACCCAACTGACAGTACTTAGAACTGTTCACACTAAGCATAGTGCACTGTTAATGGCCACATGATGTGCACAAAACTGATGCTAGTTAGAAACAGTTCAGTAAGTCTCCTGTCCCAATTAAGCAACACAGAGCCCCAAATTAATGAAACAAAGGTAATTCCATTTACTTTTGATTAGTTTTTGATCTTCAAGTGTTTTCCCAAATAAATGGCTGCCCCAATTTACTGATGGCCCAATTAACCACAAGGCAGTGTATATCAATATGCCCCACAGCTTAGTCATTCTTATTTTTAAGTTTCTGGGTTGAGCAGTGGAATGGAACCATCAAGTGCACACATTCACTCAATGCCCTGTTTATTTGGTACTCCTACTCATTAATGCAAATATCTAATCAGCCAATGCATAAAGTTGTTGTTCAAACCATATGTCAGAATGGGGAGAGCCATGATCTAGTTGATTTTGACAGCAGAATAATTGCTGGTGCCAGATGGGGAGGTTTGCGTATCTCAGAAACTGCTGATCTCCTGGCGTTTTCATATACAACAGTGTCTAGTTTACAGAGAACGGAGCCAAAGGCAAAAAAACAGAAACACATCCAGTTCTGTGGACAAAAACACCTTGTTAATAAGAGAGGTCAGAGGAGAATGGCCAAAGTGGTTCAAGCTGACAAGAAGGCAACAGTAACTCAAATTACCACGCATTACAACAGCGGTGCGCAGAAGAGCATCTCTGATGGGCTACAGCTGCAGAGGAGACATGAATGCAGTGGTTACTTTATTAGGTACAGGAGTGGCCACTGCGTGCAGCCAGCACAAGCTAGGGGCATTCCCCCCTACTCAAGCTTCACTCCTAATGCCCAGGTGCTTTCAGCAACAACAACTTTTGCAATTAATGTACCAGATCAAATCAAGCAAAATCAACACTAAGTCAGGAGACTTAGCACAGTACAGGCTCTTGGTAGAGAGAAAGCCAAGTAAGTTCAAGAAAAGATTGAATGAACTTAGTCTGGAGTCAAGGACTTTAAGACCTTAAAGACCTTCAGAGACTAAAATTCAGGCTGTAGATAACAGGAACAATTATAGAAATTGAGAAAGTTACCAATTCAAGATTGATTAACGTCATTTCCTATACACAAGTGTACAGGAGAATGAAATAACTGTACTCTGGATCCGATGCAGCATAACAACAAAAGATAACCAACACAATAATGTAAAAGCAAATATAAATAACTGGATTGTACACCCATAAATTGACACTAGGCTGTACACAAGATGACTGACAAGAAATAATAAAGCAGTGGTGGAATTAATAGGTCAATGGAGTAAGGAGAGAGAAATGTCATTAATTTTAGCCCAAAAGACACTCAAAACTGACAAAGCAACCAAGCATTTTAATAATAACTATCACTACAGTGTACAAATGGTAAAGATTTATAATAAAGCAGGCTATTGTTGCCCATAGTTCCTGGTTCCCATACAGAACAAGCACTTGATCAAATTATCCTTTTTCCATTTCCATGTACAGTAGTGCATTGACTTACACTGTTGGAGCTGCTCAACAGGCCTTCCATGCTGGTCTCTGTGCTCTCTTTATTCTTTTGGCAGAACAGCAGGTTGCCATTCCTCTCCAGAAAGTGGCACGTGATGCCTTTGATGTCCAGAAGATCATCCAGCGACGAGAAACCTTTCAATTCCTGTGGGGGGGGGGGGGGGGGGGGAGGACAAGGGTGGGAGAGAGGATGGGTGCAGAGGTAAGAGGGAGGATGGTTAAAAATTTGGAGGAAGAAAATAAAGCAAGTCTGAGAGTGGTCAGTGATATTTCATGCCTAATCTTGTTTCCTTGATGAAGGTTCCTTACCACCCAGGACATGTTCTCTTCACATTATCAGTGAAGGACCCTCAGCACCCAGGACATGAGCCCTTCTCATTATCATCAGTGAAAGCCCCTCAGCACCCAGGGCATGCTCTCTTCTCATTGTCATCACTCCGGACATAAGCCCTTCTCATTATCATCAGTGAAAGTCCCTCATCAGTGAGGAGGTATAGGGGCCTGAAGAAACACATTCAATATTTTAGGAACAGCTTCTGCCCTTCTCCATTCAGAGATCTGAACAGACTATGAATCCATAGGTTCTGTAAGGTTGTTATAACCAGGGGTGGTAATGGGGAAAGCTCCCACTACCTATTCAATGCTCCCAATGGTGTGCGCCTCAAATAGCCTCAGACAACCAAGTCCAGCTCCTGGCTTTCATGTGTGACTAAGCCACTAAGCCTGGTGGAACCCCTTTTCTAATGACAGAAGAAGAGGCAAAGGTGGGTTACTGTGTCTTAAAATCAGTCAATGTCAGCAGATAGGGCTTGTCAGCCATGGTTAGCAAACTCATCCAGTAGGAAAACTGATCTCAAGCCTCCGCTGCCTTGTGGCTATACTCCTCATGGGGAAGGATTTGGGAGTACACCCCAAGGAAAATATCCAGAGTGGAGTCCCTAAGTCAGTCCTACATTGAGTTCAATACCTCTCGGCAACTCCTGTGCCAAATAGTACCAATCTCTGCTGTTTCTTTTGGTGTATCAGATGCATGGGGGTATAGGGGCACAAAATACACTGCAGATGCTAGGGTCAAAGCAACATGCACAACACACTGGAGGAACTCAGCAGGTTGGGCAGCTCTGTGGAAACAAGCAGTCAACGAGACCCTTTGTCAGGCTCTGGATAAAGGTAGTACCTTCGATGTCTGGCATGCTGCTCCCTACCAGACAGGGTGGACAGGCATCACCGGTCCTCATCCATCTCCTAAATCTCTCACGTGTTGACTCCAAGCGCCATACCCCAGTAAACTGCTTCAGCTGGCAGTCTAAACCACGTGAGGGGGTGGTGTTAACATGGCACCACTGGGCCAATGACTTCCATGATGAAGTCACCAGCCGGGGCGCAAAAGGTTCTTAGGTGAACTATAACGGCCACATGTTCACGACCAAAGCAAGCCACCTAGTTGGAGGAAATCGGCCGTGGTCAAACCTGGAGAGGGATGGAGAGACATGCCGCATGATGAGCAATCACCAAAAAGCAACTTTGCACTGGATCGGTCGCAGCTCGGGTTACCAATGACCGCGCTATCTGTCTCACACCAGGGCAGATGCAATAAATGTGCTACTGGTGATTCGATACAGAAAATCTATGGCAGAGAGAACATCACAATCGCCACATGGAATGTAAGAACACTGAACCAAGCAAGGAAACTCAAGGAACTCACACGAGATGGAAAGATACAACTGGCACCTCCTCAGGCTCTGTGAAGCCAGACGGAAAACACTGGAGAAGTGCATACTGAGGAAGGACATGTACACTATTATAGCGGAGAAAAAAACATACGTGAAAATGGCATAGGGTTCCTAGTCAACAAATCCATTAAGAACGCTGTCCGAGGATGTCAGACAGTGTCAAGCAGGCTCATGACCATCCGCCTGCGAGTAAAGCTATTCAACATCACAGTGGCACAAGTCTACGCCCCAACAACAGACTACGACGATGAACACATTGAAGACTTCTGTAAGAAACTACAAGATGTCATTGACAAGGTGGACAAAAAAATATACTTTGATCATTCAGGCTGACTGGAATGCCAAGGTGGGCAGAGACGCACAAGATGATGGGGGGGGGGGGGGGAATCTTATCAGCCCCTCATGCAATTACACCTCCAATGGGAGGGGACTACGTCTGCTGGAATTTGCCAGTTATAACAACATGGTGCTGTTAAACACATTTGGGGAGCACAAAGCATCCCGAAGATGGACCTGGCATGCCCCCAATGGTCAACATCACCAGACTGACTACATCTTGCAGCAAAGACAGCACAAATCTGGTGTGAACAGACTGAAGACCAGAACATTCCCAGGAGCAGACGTGGGCAGTGACCATGACCTTGTCATGATGAACATCAGAGTGCGCTTGAGGAGAATCAACAAGCCAAAAAACAGCCGGCTGAGATTCGACCTTGAAAAGCTGAAAGACGCTGCCATCTCTGAAGAATTTCAGGAAGCAATTGAGGGGAAGTTTGCACCAATACTCCTCCTTGATGAAGACCTGGAGACCACCACAAATAACTTTAACACAGCGATGACAGAAACAGCAAGCAAGATTCTGGGGAAAAGCCATCGCAAGTCTAAACCATGGGTCACTAACAAGATACTGGACATGTGTGACACAAGAAGAGAATTAAAGATAAAAACACAGCAGAGGGAAGAACAGAAAACAGGAAAATCAACAAGGAAATCAGGAGGGAAATGAAGGAAGAAAAGCAAAGATGGATAGCCGAACAATATGCAGACATTGAATACACCCTCTCCAACAACACAAAGAAGGCATTCCAACGTGCAAGATCTTACCAAAGAAAAACAAGCCAAAGTGAACATCATCCAAGACAAAAATGGCGTGAGTCTCACAGAAGAGAAAGAAATAATGGAAAGGTGGACAGAGTACTGTTCAGAACTGTACAACTACCAGAACAAAGGGGATCCAAGCATGCTGAATGTACAGGAATCTTCCAATGAGGATGACTATCCAATCATGCGTGAAGAAGCTGAAGCCGCAATACGATCACTGAAGTGCGGGAAGTCAGCAGGAGTTGACAATATCCCTGCTGAACTGCTGAAGCATGGAGGAGAGGCCACAATAGACATGCATACCACCATCTGCAATAAGATCTGGCAGACAGGTGAATGGCTGATCATTGTGCTTCCCAAGAAAGGCAATCCCCAACTTTGCCAGAATTACCGTACCATCGGTTTGATCAGCCATGTGAGCAAGGTAATGCTCAGAATCATCCTGAACAGACTGAGACCTCAGGCAGAAGACACCATTGCTGAGGAACAAGCAGGCTTCTGTAAGGGCAGAAGCACTACCGAGCAGATTTTCAAACTCCGCACCCTCTGTGAGAAACACCTTCAGCAGCAGAGAGAGTTCTACCACATCTTCATAGGGTTCAAGAAGGCATCTGACAGAGTCTGGCATGATGCCTTATGGGCCACCATGAAGAAATTCAACATGGGGCAGAAGATTATTCATACAATCCATCCGCTTTACGTCAAGGCAGCCAGTGCAGTACTCGCTCATGGCACCATTGGGGAGTGGTTCCATACCTCCATAGGAGTACATCAGGGCTACCTCCTCTCCCCCATTCTCTTTAACATCTTCCTGGAACAGATAAGTGATGCCCTTGAAGATCATGTGGGCACAGTCAGCCTCGGAGGGAGGAACATCACAAACCTAAGATTTGCTGACGACAATGATGGACTTGCAGGAAAAGAGGATGAACTGACCAACCTGGTCAGCCATCTTGACAGAGCCTCCACAAAGTCTGCAAAGTCCGAGAAAACCAACTCATGGCAAATGCCAATGGTGCCATCACAACAGACATCTCAGTAGATGGTCAGAAACGTGAGACAGTGCAGCAGCTCAAATACTTGGGGGCAATCATCAGTGATGAAGGATCAAGACCAGAAGTCCTGACAAAAACTGCACAGAAAATGACTGCACTATCCAAACTCAAGACAATATGGAGGGACAGCAACATCACCATGAAGTACAAAATCAATGCAGTGGTATTCTCCATCTTCCCGTACACATGCGAAACATGGACCCTTACAACAGAGCTACAGAGGAAGATACAGGCATTGGACCACATCACAAACGAGCAGGTGCGCAAGACCATCCAGCACCACGTTGGCCCTCATGAAGACCTTTTCACAACGGTGAAGAAAGCTGAGATGGTACAGCCACATAACAAGATCCAGTGGCCTTGCAAAGACCGTTAAAACACAGAAACAAAACCTACAGCACAATACAGGTCTTTCAGCCCACAAAATTGTGCTGAACACATCCCTACCTTAGAAATTACTAGGTTTACCCATAGCCCTCTATTTTAGTAAGCTCCATGTACCTATCTAAAAGCCTCTTAAAAGACTATCGTATCCACATCCACTGCCGGCAGCCCATTCCACGCACTCACCACTGAGTAAAAAATTTACCCGACATCTCCTCTGTACCTACGCCCCAGCACCTTATACCTGTGTCTTCTTGTGGCAACCATTTCAGCCTAAGAAAAAAGCATCTATCCACACGATCAATGCCTCCCATCATCTTGTACACCTCTATCAGGTCACCTCTTATCCTCCTTCGCTCCAAGGAAAAAGGGTCAAGTTCACTCAACCTATTCTCATAAGGCATGCTCCCCAATCCAGGCAACATCCTTGTAAATCTCCTCTGCACCCTTTCTATGGCTTCCACATCCTTCCTGTAGTGAGGCGACCAGAACTGAGCACAGTACTCCAAGTGGGGTCTGACCAGGGTCCTATTTAGCAGCAACATTACCTGTCGGCTCCTAAATTCAATTCCACGACTGATGAAGGCCAATACACCATACGCCTTCTTAACCACAGAGTCAACCTGTGCAGCTGCTTTGAGCATCATATGGACTCGGACCCCAAGATCCCTCTGATCTTTCACACTGCCAAGAGTCTTACAATTAATATTATATTCTGCCATCATATTTGATCTACCAAAATGAACCACTTCACTTATCTGGATTGAACTACACCTGCCTCTTCTCAGCCCAGTTTTGCATCCAGTTAATGTCCCACTGTAACCTCTGACAGCCCTCCACACTATTCACAACACCTCCAACCTTTGTCATCAGCAAACTTACTAGCCCATCCCTCCACTTCCTCATCAGGTCATTTATAAAAAGCAAGATTAAGGGTCCCAGAACAGATCCCTGAGGCACTCCACTGGTGACTGACCTCCATGCAGAATATGATCTGTCCACAACCACTCTTTGCCTTCTGTGGGAAAGCTAGTTCTGGATCCACAAAGCAATGTCCCCTTGGATCCCATGCCTCCTTACTTTCTCAATAAGCCTTGCATGGGGTACCTTATCAAATGCCTTGCTGAACTCCATATACACTACATCTACTGCTCTCCCTTCATCAATGTGTTCAGCCACATCCTCAAAAAATTCAATCAGGCTAGTAAGACACAACCTGCCCTTGACAAAGCCATGCTAACTACTCCTAATCATATTATACCTCTCCAAATGTTCAAAAATGCTGCCTCTCAGGATCTTCTCCATCAACTTACCAACCACTGAGGTAAGACTCACTGGTCTATAATTTCCAGGTCTATCTCTACTCCCTTTCTTAAATAAAGGAACAACGTTCACAACCCTCCAATCCTTTGGAACCTTTCCTTTCCCCATTGATGATGCAAAGATCATCGCCAGAGGCTCAGCAATTTCCTCCCTCGTCTCCCACAGTAGCCTGGGGTACATATGGAGCCAGTGATTATTAATGGAGAATGTGTGGAGCAGGTTAAGACCTACAAGTATCTGGGAGTACAGTTAGACGAGAAGCTAGACTGGACTGCCAACACAGATGCCTTGTGCAGGAAGGCACAGAGTCGACTGTACTTCCTTAGAAGGTTGGCGTCATTCAATGTCTGTAGTGAGATGCTGAAGATGTTCTATAGGTCAGTTGTGGAGAGCGCCCTCTTCTTTGTGGTGGTGTGTTGGGGAGGAAGCATTAAGAAGAGGGACGCCTCACGTCTTAATAAGCTGGTAAGGAAGGCGGGCTCTGTCGTGGGCAAAGTACTGGAGAGTTTAACATCGGTAGCTGAGCGAAGGGCGCTGAGTAGGCTACGGTCAATTATGGAAAACTCTGAACATCCTCTACATAGCACCATCCAGAGACAGAGAAGCAGTTTCAGCGACAGGTTACTATCGATGCAATGCTCCTCAGACAGGATGAAGAGGTCAATACTCCCCAATGCCATTAGGCTTTACAATTCAACCGCCAGGACTTAAGAACTTTTTAAAAGCTATTATTAATGCTTTTTGAGATAGTGATTTAGATACATATCATTTTTTTTTACTGAGTTAAGTATTGTATGTAATTAGTTTTGCTACAACAAGTGTATGGGACATTGGAAAAAAGTTGATTTTCCCCATGGGGATGAATAAAGTATCTATCTATTTTGTCCAGTCCTGGTGACTTATCCAACTGGATGCTTTCCAAAAGCTCCAGCACATCCTCTTTCTTAATATCTACATGCTCCAGCTTTTCAGTCTGCTACAAGTAATCACTACAATCACTAAGTTCCTTATCCATAGTGAATACTGAAGTATTCATTAAGTACCTCTGTTATTTCCACCGGTTCCATACACAATTGCCCAATGTCACATTTGATAGGTCCTATTCTTTCACATCTTATCCTTTTGTTCTTCATATACTTTTTGAATGCCTTGGGGTTTTCCTTAATTCTGCCCACCAAGGCCTTCTCATGGCCCCTTTTGGCTCTCCTAATTTCCTTCTTAAGCTCCTTCCTGTTAGCCTTATCTTCTAGACCTCTAACATTACCTAGCTCTGAACTTTTTGTAACCTTTTCTTTTCTTCTTGACTAGATTTATTACAGCCTTTGTACACCACGGTTCCTGCACCCTACCATAACTTCCCTGTCTCATTGGAACATACCTGTACAGATCTCTACACAAATATCCCCTGAACATTTGCCACATTTCTTCTGTACTTTTCCCAGAGAACATCTGTTTCCAATTTAAGCTTCCAATTTCCTGCCTGATAGCCTCATATTTCCCCTTAATCCAATTAAACGCTTTTCTAACTTGTCTGTTCCTATCGCTCTCCAATGCTATTGTAAAGGAGATAGAATTCTGATCACTATCTCCAAAATGCTCTCCCACTGAGAGACCCAACAACTGACCAGGTTCATTTCCCAATACCAAATAAAGTACTGCCTCTCCTCTTGAAGTCTTATCTACATATTGTGTCAAGAAACCTTCCTAAACACACCTAATAAACTCCACCCCATCTAAAACCCTTGCTCTAGGGAGATGCCAATCGATATTTGGGAAATTAAAATCTCCCATCACAACAACTTTGTTATTATTACACCTTCCCAGGATCTGTTTCCCCTATCTGCTCCTCGATATCCCTGTTACTATTAGCCGGCCTATAAAAAACACCCAGTAAAATTACTGACCCCTTCCTGTTCCTAACCTCCACCCACAAAGACTCCATAGACAATCCCTCCATGGCGTCCACCTTTTCTGCAGCTGTAACACTATCTCTGATCAACAGTGTTGTGCCCCCACCTCTTTTGCCTCCCTCCCTGTCCTTTCTGAAACATCTAAAACCTATCACTTGAAGTAACCAATCCTGTCCCTGAGCCATCCAAGTCTCTGTAATGGCCACCACATCATATCTCCAAGTATTGATCCATGCTCTAAGCTCACCTGCTTTGTTCACAACACTCCTTGCGTTAAAATAGATACATCTCAAACCTTCGATCTGAGCTCGTCCCTTCTCTTTCACCTGCCTATCCTCCCTCTCTACAAGGAACTGTGGAGGGGAAAAGAAGAGGCAGACAGAGGAAAAGATGGACAGACAACATTAAAGAGTGGACAGGGAAAATGTTTGCTGTGACCCAGGCTCTGGCACACAACCGCAACAGATGGAACAGACTGGTGCAAAGCTTGACACGACGGCGCCCTGACGACTCCACAAGGGTGCAAGGCAAGGCAAGCATAGAGAGGGAGACAACAGCTTGCTCTCCACATTGTACTGCCTTGGCTTGCTCATCGTGACAGCTAGGATGCAACATCCATGATCAACTCTGACTGACGGAGATCTCTCTAATAATTAACTCAAAAACATTACCTACTGCTTACTTAATTTTATACATTGTTGTAATTTATTATATTTTTTCACTGCACTGTAGTGCTGCCATAAAACAACACATTTCACGACTTATGTCAGTACTAATGAAGACAATTCTGATGCCAGTATTTATACAAATACCCCTACCTTGTGTTGACAAGCTTGTCCACACCCTTGTGTCACAGAAACAAGTTTAAAAAAGCCACCGTATGCAGAGGTGAAATAAAAAGAGCTGGCTGTTGGCCCTTCCAAGCATGCTCACTGCTAAATATGATCACGGCTGATCCTCAGCCTCAACTCCACATTCACATTCATCTTAACATCCATATACCTACTTCACAAAATTAGCAGCTGGGCCCCTCAAATCTTTGTGGGAAAAAATTTCCCAGTTCAGCCTCCAAGTCAAGAAATATCTCTTCACCACCATCTTTAATCACGTGTCTTGTAACCCATTCAAGACATTACATTCTTGGAGAAGCATTCTCCTCACATCTGGCCCCTCTTGCCCTGTCAGTTTTGCAACATCTTGTTTTTTGAAAATTCCAGTGAATACAAACACAATGCCACCTCATTTAGAGGTCACGCCTCACCATCCCAGGAGTCAACCGAGCAAACCTTCAAAGAACTCACGACAAGACTATCCCTTCTTCAGTGGGCACACAGTACACAAGGTGTCATTTCAAAGGACTCTACAAGTCTACCAAGACTGTAGAGCTTTTCTCTTCTACCCAAATCCTCCTGTTTTGACGCCCAACATGTTACTTGCCTGCATCACAGAAACAGACACTTTGAAATATCTGGTCCATGCTGAACTATTAATCTGCCTACTCCCATCAACCCTCACCTAAACCATTGCTCTCCATACACCTCCCATTCATCACTTAAATACTGAAATTAAATACACTTGTGGTGGCAACATACTCCCATCATCATCCTCTGAGACCTTTCACCCATATCCTCAGGGGAAAAAGCCTGCATGAATTTATCATATTTAACACCCTTCAAAATTTTCTATACATCCATCAAATCTCAACTCATTCTCCTACACCTTAGGGAGTAAAGTCCTAACCTATTCAACTTTTCCATATAACTCAGGTCTTCAAATCCCAGCAAGACGCTTGTAAAATTTCTCTGCATTTTGTTCAATCTTATTTACATATTTCCTGTAGATAGGTAACCAAAACTAGACAATAAGATCAAAAGATATAGGAGCAAAATTAGGCCTTTTAGCCCATCATATCTGCTCCACCATTTCATCATGGCTGATCCAATTTTCCTCTCAGCTCCAATCTCCTCCCTTCTACCCGTATCCCTTCATGTCCTGACCAATCAAGATTCTACCAACCTCTGCCTTAAATATACATAAAGACTTGGTTTTCACAGCTGCTTGTGGTAAAGAATTCCACAGATTCACTACTCTCTGGTTAAAGAAATTCCTCCTCATCTCTGTTCTATAAGGACATCCCTCCATTCTGAGGCTGTGTCCTCTGGTCTTAGACTCTCCCACCATAGGAAACACCCTCTCCAAATCCACTCTGTCATGAGTACTTGAAATTAGGCTCACAAGCATTCAACAGTGTGAGAGATTGGGCTTACACGGGTCTCCTCCTCTCTCACTCCATTGTCCTCCCCCCAGCACCCTCATTACACCCCTCCACCTCCTCGGCACGCTCGTACCCCTCCGCAACCACGTCACCCATGCCTGCACCCTCGCACTCTTCCTCCTCATCCCTCCAGAGGCTTCACACTCCTCCTCCTCCTCATCCTGGTCACTCACTGCTCCAAACTCTGCTTCATCCCTCTGGCACCCTCATCCCCACCCCATCCTCCTGTACCCTCGTTCCCCCACCTCATCTCTCTGGTACCCTTGTCCCACCTCCTCCTCATCCCTCCGGAGGCCTCGCACTCCTCCTCCTGGTCACTCACTGCTTCGACCTCCGCTTCATCCCTCTGGCACCCTCATCCTCCTCCTCTGCCTCATCTCTCTGGTATCCTTGTCACACCTCCACCTCATCCCTCCGGAAGCCTCGCTCTCCTCCTTCCTCCGGTACTCTCGTATCCTCCTTCATCCTCCCCTCCTCCTGTACCCCGTCCCCCGTCGTCCTCATCTCTCTGGTATCATTGCCCCACCATCACCCTCCTCGGCCTCCCCTTCTACGGGGCCCTCATCCATCACCCTCCACGTCCTCCATGACCCTCGTCCGCCACCCTCCTCGTCCTCCCCTCCTCCGGTATCCTCGTCCACCACCTTCCTTCTCGGCCCGCTCGTCTCTCCCTCCTCCCACCGGCCCATGATCCGCCATCCCTCACCTCTCTCCGCCTGACGATAGCTCTCGCCCTCTTCCTACCGACCCCGAACAGCACCGTGGCCAACTCTTCGGCGCTCGCCCGGTTCACGTCGACTTTCTCGGGCGATTCCATGGCCCAGGCCGCGAGGCCTCGGCCTTTCCGCTACTCAACACGCTGGGCCGCGCCGCGAACTGAGTTGGGGTGGATAGGGGGAAGAGGAAGGGCCTTGCGGCGCTGAGACAGTAGTTCCAAGCGGCGGCCAAAGACAACGTTCACCAGGAGGCCTCAGACTAAAAGTTTCCTCAGAAAAACCCGCGGCAGAAACCGGCAGAAAAACAATCGGACAACCCGCCACTTCCGCTCACCGCCCGTCGGACCGCTCACCTTGAGCACAGTTCAATTGGCCAAAAGTACTGTCAATCTATCACTCCACCCTGTTCATTGGTTCAAATAAATGTCACTCAATGAATTCATTATGTTGATTGGCTTATTGTTACAACGACACCTAAACTTATTGACCCATCAGCGCGCGCGGTGCCAAATACGGTAAATCCGGTTGGTGCACAGGGAAATCTGTCAGATTTGCTGCACACGATCAGTGGCCAATTGAGCCGTCGATCAATCGGACAGTGACGGATCATTTGCGGACAGCGGCAAACAATTCTCCACGCTCCCGACTGCCAATAATACATCCCGCCTACGCCAAGATGGGTGGGGCTGTCACATGATTTCATTTTCTTTGGATTTCTTCATCAAAAAGTTAACGGGAATATAGGTAAGGAACAATTAGGAGTAAACTCTGTTGTAAAGCGGCCACAGGATCTTGTTGACTCAACACGTGTTGTTACTTCTTCGCCCAACGACTTCGACCTCGAGGAACCACTGTGCCGAGCTACCACACCATGGCTGACCCTACCCACTGTTCATTGGTGGAAAAACCTGTCAATGGATCACGAGACAATAACGTATCAGGGTTAACGTAACCACGTAACCAGGGTGGGCCGATTTCGGAGATTACAGCACAGCGCAGGCGCACACGCTGCCCGGCGCTCACAGCACCCCCTGCCGTTGGCGGTTTGTATTGTCAGAACACACGCACGCCCTTAGAAGACCACTCGGCCCTCTGAATTACTGCAATTGCTGATATAAATATATCAGCAGAGGGATCTGGGGGTGCGAGTGCGAGAGGCAAGGAACAGAAGGATTATACAGATTAATACGTGGCTGAGAGGATGGTGCAGGAGGGAGGGCTTCAGGTTTTTAGATAATTGGGCTTTGTTCCAGGGAAGGTGGGATCTGTTCCGATGGGATGGTTTACACCTGAACTGGAGCGGTACTAACATTCTTGCAGGAAAGTTTGCGGGTGCTTCTCGGGGGGGGGGGGGTTTAAACTAAATTTGCAGGGGGCAGGGACCCAGAATGCAAGAGAGGATAGCGAGATGAAGAATAAAGGACAGTTGGGGACTACACGGTTCCGGAATATTAAGTGTGTCGTAGAGAAAGGTGAGGCGGAACAAGTGATAAGGAGGACACATGTACAGAGGGATGGTCTGACGGAACATGGAGTTAAATGTGCAGAAAGAATAAGTAAATTTAGGAAGGACAACAAAATTCAAGGGGCGTATAGCCCGATGGGAGTTCAGGGAGCTGGGTTAAGCACAATAGGCAGCCATTTAAACAGAGAGAGGAGAAATGGGCTAAAAATTCTATATCTGAATGCACGAAGTGTCAGAAATAAGGCGGATGAGCTTGAAGCTCAGGTGCGAATGGGTAACTATGATGTTGTTGGGATAACGGAGACATGGCTGCAGGGAGATCAGACCTGTGAAATGAATGTACAAGGGTATACGTGCTATCGTAGGGACAGAAATGTGGGCAGAGGGGGTGGGGTGGCCCTGTTAGTGAGGAATGAGATTCAGTCCTTTGCAAGGGGGGACATAGGATCAGGAGAAGTAGAGTCTGTGTGGATAGAACTGAGGAACAGTAAGGGCAAAAAGACCCTAAGGGGTGTTGTCTACAGGCCACCAAACAGTAGCATGGATATTGGGTGCAAGTTGAATAGGGAGTTAACATTGGCATGTGGCAAAGGTAATGTCGCAGTAGTTATGGGGGATTTCAACATGCAGGTGAATTGGGAGAATCAGGTTGGTGCTGGACCCCAGGATAGGGAGTTTGTAGAGTGCCTACGGGATGCATTCTTGGAACAGCTTGTACGAGAGCCGACCAGGGACAAGGCTATTCTGGATTTAGTCTTGTGTAATGAACAGGATTTGATAAGCGATCTTGAAGTAAAGGAGCCATTAGGAGGTAGTGACCATAATATGATAAGTTTTTATCTGCAATTTGAGAAGGATAAGGGCAGCTCAGAGGTGTCAGTGTTGCAGTTGAACAGGGGAAACTATGGAGCCATGAGGGAGGAGCTGGCCAAAGTTAACTGGATGGATATCCTAGCAGAAAAGACAGTGGAACAGCAATGGCAGGTATTCTTGGGAATAATGCACAAGGTGCAAAATCAGTTCATCCCCTGGAGAAGGAAGGATTCAAAGGGGGGAAAGGGGCCACAGTGGTTGACAAAGGAAGTCAGAGATTGCATAGCATTAAAAAAAAGTATGACAGATCTAAGGTGAGTGGGAGGACAGATGATTGGGAAATTTTTAAGGAACAACAGAACTTAACTAAAAAGGCAATACGGGGAGAAAAAATGAGGTACGAATGCAAGCTAGCCAGGAATATAAAGAAGGATAGCAAAAGCTTTTTTAGTTATGTGAAGGGAAAGAAGATAGTTAAGAACAATGTTGGGCCCTTGAAGAATGAATTGGGTGAAATTGTTATGGGAAACAGAGAAATGGCAGAAGAATTTAATAAGTACTTTAGATCTGTCTTCACTACGGAAGACACAAGCAATCTCCCAGATGTATGGATGGGCCAAGGACATAGGGTAACAGAGGAAATGAAACAGATTGACATTAGGAAGGAAACGGTGATGAGTAGACTGATGGGACTGAAGGCTGACAAATCCCCAGGTCCAGATGGTCTGCATCCTAGGGTACTAAAGGAGGTGGCCCTGGAAATTGCAGATGCATTGGTAATCATTTTCCAATGTTCCTTAGATTCAGGATCAGTTCCTGAGGATTGGAGAATGGCTAATGTTTTACCACTTTTTAAGAAAGGAGGAAGGGAGAAAACAGAGAACTATCGTCCTGTCAGCCTAACATCAGTAGTGGGGAAGATGCTAGAGTCCATTATTAAAGATGAAATAGTGGCATATCTAGATAGCAATGATAGGATTGGGCCGAGGCAGCATGGATTTACCAAGGGCAAATCATGCTTGACTAATCTATTTCGAGGATGTAACCAGGAAGTTAGACAAGGGAGATCCAGTGGATGTAGTGTACCTCGATTTTCAGAAGGCATTTGATAAGGTCCCACATAGGAGATTGGTGGGTAAAATCAGAGCTCATGGCATTGG
This sequence comes from Hemitrygon akajei, assembly GCF_048418815.1. Taxonomy (NCBI): domain Eukaryota; kingdom Metazoa; phylum Chordata; class Chondrichthyes; order Myliobatiformes; family Dasyatidae; genus Hemitrygon; species Hemitrygon akajei. Next base: position 200,604,384 of record NC_133127.1, on the reverse strand, counting down.
GGGTAAGATATTGACACGGATAGAAAACTGGTTGGCAGATAGAAAGCAAAGGGTAACGGTGAATGGGTGTTTCTCGGAATGGCAGGTGATGACTAGTGGGGTGCCACAGGGCTCGGTATTGGGACCACAGCTGTTTATGATTTACATAAACGATTTAGATGAAGGCATTGAGAATAACATCAACAAGTTTGCTGATGATACTAAGCTGGGTGGCAGTGTGACATGTGATGAGGATGTTAGGAGAATTCAGACTTGGATAGGCTGAGTGAGTGGGCAGATACTTGGCAGATGACGTTTAATGTGAATAAGTGTGAGGTTATCCACATTGGGAGTAAGAACAGGAAGGCAGATTATTATCTGAACGGTGTAGAGTTAGGTAAGGGAGAAATACAAAGAGATCTAGGAGTCCTTGTTTATCAGTTACTGAAGGTGAATGAGCAAGTGCAGCAGGCAGTGAAGAAGGCTAATGGAATGTTGGCCTTTATTACAAAGGGAATTGAGTACAAGAGCAAGGAAATTCTTTTGCATTTCTACAGGGCCCTGGTGAGACCACATCTGGAGTATTGTGTACAGTTTTGGTCTCCAGCGTTAAGGAAGAACATCCTGGCTATAGAGGAAGTGCAGCGTAGATTCACGAGGTTAATTCCTGGGATGTCCGGACTGTCTTACGCAGAGAGGTTAGAGAGACTGGGCTTGTACACGTTGGAATTAAGGAGATTGAGAGGGGATCTGATTGCAACATTTAAGATTATTAAGGGATTGGACAAGATAGAGGCAGGAAATATGTTCCAGATGCTGGGAGAGTCCAGTACCAGAGGGCATGGTTTGAGAATAAGGGGTAGGTCATTTAGGACAGAGTTAAGGAAAAACTTCTTCTCCCAGAGAGTTGTGGGGGTCTGGAATGCACTGCCTAGGAAGGCAGTGGAGGCCAATTCTCTGGATGCTTTCAAGAAGGAGCTAGATAGATATCTTATGGATAGGGGAATCAAGGGATATGGGGACAAGGCAGGAACCGGGTATTGATAGCAGATGATCAGCCATGATCTCAGAATGGCGGTGCAGGCTTGAAAGGCCGAATGGTCTACTTCTGCACCTATTGTCTCTCAGGTAGTTAGGGTAGTTAAGAAAGCTTATGGGGTGTTAGCTTTCATAAGTCGAGGGATAGAGTTTAAGAGTTGCGATGTAATGTTGCAGCTCTATAAAACTCTAGTTAGGCCACATTTGGAGTACTGTGTCCAGTTCTGGTCGCCTCACTATAGGAAGGATGTGGAAGCATTGGAAAGGGTACAGAGGAGATTTACCAGGATGCTGCCTGGTTTAGAGTGTATGGATTATGATCAGAGATTAAGGGAGCTAGGGCTTTACTCTTTGGAGAGAAGGAGGATGAGAGGAGACATGATAGAGGTGTACAAGATATTAAGAGGAATAGACAGAGTGGACAGCCAGCGCCTCTTCCCCAGGGCACCACTGCTCAGTACAAGAGGACATGGCTTTAAGGTTAGGGGAGGAAAGTTCAATGGGGATATTAGAGGAAGGTTATTCACTCAGAGAGTGGTTGGTGCGTGGAATGCACTGCCTGAGTCAGTGGTGAAGGCAGATACACCAGTGAAGTTTAAGAGACTACTAGACAGGTATATGGAGGAATTTAAGGTGGGGGGTTATATGGGAGGCAGGGTTTGAGAGTCGGCACAACATTGTGGGCCGAATGGCCTGTAATGTGCTGTACTATTCTATGTTCTATAATCTTTGTTTCAGCAAAACATTCCCACTTTCTCCATACCACTCCAGCATTTTGAACCAAATATATTTAATGAATGACAAAAGATTCCGGAAATTGAATTCAGAAGAATTTCTTATGTGAGATGCTCAGAGAGTGCAGATAGCTGAAGCACCATAGGAGATTGTTCTAACTTCTCTAATGATGACTAGGTTGCCATGGTGCTCAGCGATATGACAGAGCAAAAACATCAGGGTGTCTAGGAATGTATTCTCTAGCCTTGGCGTTATCCTGGGACCAGCATCTAACTGCCATTACAAAGTAGGCACAGCAGCGCCTGTACTTCCTTACAAGCTTCCATAGATTTGGCATGTCATCTAAAACTTTGACAATCTTCTGCAGATGTGCGGTGGAGAGTGCTGCATGGAAACACCAAAGCTGGGGAACAGAAAAGCCGACAAAATGGCCCAATCCATCACGGGTAAAGCCTCCCCACCACTGAGCGCTGTCGCAGGAAAGAAGCATCATCGTCAGAGGCACCCACCACCCAGGTCATGCTCTCTTCTCTCTGCTCCTGTCAGGACAAAGGTACAGGAGGCTCAGGACTCACTCACAGCACTGGACTGCCCTGAGAAAAAGTCTCTGACTGTCCACCTGATCTATGCCTCTTATTATCTTGTACACCTCCATCAAGTCACCTCTCATCCTCCTCCTTTCCAAAGAGGACAGACCGAGTTTCCAGGACTCTTCAACCATCAGCCTCCTTAATCATCATGAATAACTTCACCCACCTCAACCATGAACTGATTCCATAACCCACAAACTCACTTTCAAGGACTCTACAACTCATGTTCTCAGTATTATTAATTTTTATTTGCACAATTTGTCTTCTTTTGCACGTTGGTTAGTTGTCAGTCTGTTTGTATAGATTTTCATAAATTATACTGTATTTTACTGTATTTCTTTATTTTTCTGTGAATGCCTGCAGAACATTGAAACGTGAGATAGTATCTGGTGACGTAGATTGATAATGAATGTACTGGGACTTTGACGTGTCGATGTCCATACGACAAATGGGTAACGGTCTGCTGTCAGGGAACAAAGCAGGGCAAGTGGCTGAAATGTTGGGAAGGAGCACTCTGTGGCCAGTGACTGCAATTCGGTTCATTTTTAAATTGTCATAGAAAGAGATATATTTGGTCCACAAGTTCAAGTCCTAAATTTGATTGAGACTAATTCTTCTGATGCTATCCTGGAACTCGCAAAGCTTGACTGAGAGAGAGAGTCAGCAAGTGAAGAGACCTCTGGCAAGAGAGATAAGGAGCTCAGGGCCAGCAGCTTTCTGCAAACATCTTGAGAAGCTGCTCAGGATAAATTAGGCTAAGTTTATCCTGCTAAAATGTCAAAACTGTGCTGACCCAAGATAAGGTATGTTTGCCCAAGATTGGAAGTCAGGAAGTTGAAGCCTAGGTCTGTGAGACTGATATCCACTGAGGAATTCAGAGGCCTGGGTCTGTGAGACTGATATCCACTGAGGAATTCAGAGGCCTGGGTCTCTGAGTCTGATATCCACTGAGGAATTCAGAGGCCTGGGTCTCTGAGTCTGATATCCACTGAGGAATTCAGAGGCCTGGGTCTGTGAGACTGATATCCACTGAGGAATTCAGAGGCCTGGGTCTCTGAGTCTGATATCCACTGGGGAATTCAGAGGCCTGGGTCTCTGAGTCTGATATCCACTGGGGAATTCAGAGGCCTGGGTCTGTGAGACTGATATCCACTGAGGAATTCAGAGGCCTGGGTCTCTGAGTCTGATATCCACTGGGGAATTCAGAGGCCTGGGTCTGTGAGACTGATATCCACTGGGGAATTCAGAGGCCTGGGTCTGTGAGACTGATATCCACTGAGGAATTCAGAGGCCTGGGTCTCTGAGTCTGATATCCACTGAGGAATTCAGAGGCCTGGGTCTGTGAGACTGATATCCACTGAGGAATTCAGAGGTCTGGGTCTCTGAGTCTGATATCCACTGGGGAATTCAGAGGCCTGGGTCTCTGAGTCTGATATCCACTGGGGAATTCAGAGGCCTGGGTCTGTGAGACTGATATCCACTGGGGAATTCAGAGGCCTGGGTCTGTGAGACTGATATCCACTGAGGAATTCAGAGGCCTGGGTCTCTGAGTCTGATATCCACTGAGGAATTCAGAGGCCTGGGTCTGTGAGACTGATATCCACTGAGGAATTCAGAGGCCTGGGTCTCTGAGTCTGATATCCACTGAGGAATTCAGAGGCCTGGGTCTGTGAGACTGATATCCACTGAGGAATTCAGAGGCCTGGGTCTCTGAGTCTGATATCCACTGAGGAATTCAGAGGCCTGGGTCTCTGAGTCTGATATCCACTGAGGAATTCAGAGGCCTGGGTCTCTGAGTCTGATATCCACTGAGGAATTCAGAGGCCTGGGTCTGTGAGACTGATATCCACTGAGGAATTCAGAGGCCTGGGTCTCTGAGTCTGATATCCACTGGGGAATTCAGAGGCCTGGGTCTCTGAGTCTGATATCCACTGAGGAATTCAGAGGCCTGGGTCTCTGAGTCTGATATCCACTGAGGAATTCAGAGGCCTGGGTCTCTGAGTCTGATATCCACTGAGGAATTCAGAGGCCTGGGTCTGTGAGACTGATATCCACTGAGGAATTCAGAGGCCTGGGTCTCTGAGTCTGATATCCACTGGGGAATTCAGAGGCCTGGGTCTGTGAGACTGATATCCACTGAGGAATTCAGAGGCCTGGGTCTCTGAGTCTGATATCCACTGAGGAATTCAGAGGCCTGGGTCTGTGAGACTGATATCCACTGAGGAATTCAGAGGCCTGGGTCTCTGAGTCTGATATCCACTGGGGAATTCAGAGGCCTGGGTCTCTGAGTCTGATATCCACTGGGGAATTCAGAGGCCTGGGTCTGTGAGACTGATATCCACTGAGGAATTCAGAGGCCTGGGTCTCTGAGTCTGATATCCACTGAGGAATTCAGAGGCCTGGGTCTGTGAGACTGATATCCACTGAGGAATTCAGAGGCCTGGGTCTCTGAGTCTGATATCCACTGAGGAATTCAGAGGCCTGGGTCTCTGAGTCTGATATCCACTGGGGAATTCAGAGGCCTGGTGTCTGTGAGTCTGATATCCACTGAGGAATTCAGAGGCCTGATTCTGTGAGACTGATGTCCACTGGGGAATTCAGAGGCCTGGGTGTGTGAGACTGATATCCACTGGGGAATTCAGAGGCCTGGTGTCTGTGAGTCTGATATCCACTGAGGAATTCAGAGGCCTGGGTCTGTGAGACTGATATCCACTGGGGAATTCAGAAGCCTGGGTGTGTGAGACTGATATCCACTGGGGAATTCAGAGGCCTGCTGTCTGTGAGACTGATATCCACTGAGGAATTCAGAGGCCTGGGTCTGTGAGTCTGATATCCACTGAGGAATTCAGAGGCCTGGGTGTGTGAGTCTGATATCCACTGAGGAATTCAGAGGCCTGGGTGTGTGAGACTGATATCCACTGGGGAATTCAGAGGCCTGGGTGTGTGAGTCTGATATCCACTGAGGAATTCAGAGGCCTGGGTCTGTGAGACTGATATCCACTGGCGAATTCAGAGGCCTGGGTGTGTGAGACTGATATCCACTGAGGAATTCAGAGGCCTGGGTGTGTGAGACTGATATCCACTGGGGAATTCAGAGGCCTGGTATCTGCAAGTTGGCTGGAGGCCTGGGTCTGTGAGACTGATATCCACTGGGGAATTCAGAGGCCTGGGTGTGTGAGACTGATATCCACTGGGGAATTCAGAGGCCTGGGTGTGTGAGACTGATATCCACTGGGGAATTCAGAGGCCTGGGTGTGTGAGACTGATATCCACTGAGGAATTCAGAGGCCTGGGTGTGTGAGACTGATATCCACTGAGGAATTCAGAGGCCTGGGTCTGTGAGACTGATATCCACTGAGGAATTCAGAGGCCTGGGTGTGTGAGACTGATATCCACTGGGGAATTCAGCGGCCTGGTATCTGCAAGTTGGCTGGAGGCCTGGGTCTGTGAGACTGATATCCACTGGGGAATTCAGAGGCCTGGGTGTGTGAGACTGATATCCACTGGGGAATTCAGAGGCCTGGGTGTGTGAGACTGATATCCACTGGGGAATTCAGAGGCCTGGGTGTGTGAGACTGATATCCACTGGGGAATTCAGAGGCCTGGTGTCTGTGAGACTGATATCCACTGAGGAATTCAGAGGCCTGGGTGTGTGAGACTGATATCCACTGGGGAATTCAGAGGCCTGGTATCTGCAAGTTGGCTGGAGGCCTGGGTCTGTGAGACTGATATCCACTGGGGAATTCAGAGGCCTGGGTGTGTGAGACTGATATCCACTGGGGAATTCAGAGGCCTGGTATCTGCAAGTTGGCTGGAGGCCTGGGTCTGTGAGACTGATATCCACTGGGGAATTCAGAGGCCTGGGTGTGTGAGACTGATATCCACTGGGGAATTCAGAGGCCTGGTGTCTGTGAGACTGATATCCACTGAGGAATTCAGAGGCCTGGGTCTGTGAGTCTGATATCCACTGAGGAATTCAGAGGCCTGGGTGTGTGAGACTGATATCCACTGGGGAATTCAGAGGCCTGGTATCTGCAAGTTGGCTGGAGGCCTGGGTCTGTGAGACTGATATCCACTGAGGAATTCAGAGGCCTGGGTCTGTGAGTCTGATATCCACTGGGGAATTCAGAGGCCTGGGTGTGTGAGACTGATATCCACTGGGGAATTCAGAGGCCTGGTGTCTGCAAATTGGCTAGAGGACTGGGTCTGTGAGTCTGATATCCGCTGGGGAATTCAGAGGCCTGGTGTCTGCAAATTGGCTGGAGGCCTGTGTCTGTGAGTCTGATATCCACTGGGGAATTCAGAGGCCTGGGTCTGTGAGACTGATATCCACTGGGGAATTCAGAGGCCTGGGTGTGTGAGACTGATATCCACTGGGGAATTCAGAGGCCTGGTATCTGCAAGTTGGCTGGAGGCCTGGGTCTGTGAGTCTGATATCCACTGGGGAATTCAGAGGCCTGGTGTCTGCAAATTGGCTGGAGGCCTGGGTCTGGGAGTCTGATATCCACTGGGGAATTCAGAGGCCTGGGTGTGTGAGACTGATATCCTCTGAGGAATTCAGAGGCCTGGGTCTGTGAGTCTGATATCCACTGGGGAATTCAGAGGCCTGGTGTCTGCAAATTGGCTGGAGGCCTGGGTCTGTGAGTCTGAAATCCACTGGGGAATTCAGAGGCCTGGGTGTGTGAGACTGATATCCACTGGGGAATTCAGAGGCCTGGTGTCTGTGAGACTGATATCCACTGAGGAATTCAGAGGCCTGGGTGTGTGAGACTGATATCCACTGGGGAATTCAGAGGCCTGGTATCTGCAAGTTGGCTGGAGGCCTGGGTCTGTGAGACTGATATCCACTGGGGAATTCAGAGGCCTGGGTGTGTGAGACTGATATCCACTGGGGAATTCAGAGGCCTGGTATCTGCAAGTTGGCTGGAGGCCTGGGTCTGTGAGACTGATATCCACTGGGGAATTCAGAGGCCTGGGTGTGTGAGACTGATATCCACTGGGGAATTCAGAGGCCTGGTGTCTGTGAGACTGATATCCACTGAGGAATTCAGAGGCCTGGGTCTGTGAGTCTGATATCCACTGAGGAATTCAGAGGCCTGGGTGTGTGAGACTGATATCCACTGGGGAATTCAGAGGCCTGGTATCTGCAAGTTGGCTGGAGGCCTGGGTCTGTGAGACTGATATCCACTGAGGAATTCAGAGGCCTGGGTCTGTGAGTCTGATATCCACTGGGGAATTCAGAGGCCTGGGTGTGTGAGACTGATATCCACTGGGGAATTCAGAGGCCTGGTGTCTGCAAATTGGCTAGAGGCCTGGGTCTGTGAGTCTGATATCCGCTGGGGAATTCAGAGGCCTGGTGTCTGCAAATTGGCTGGAGGCCTGTGTCTGTGAGTCTGATATCCACTGGGGAATTCAGAGGCCTGGGTGTGTGAGACTGATATCCACTGAGGAATTCAGAGGCCTGGGTGTGTGAGACTGATATCCACTGGGGAATTCAGAGGCCTGGTATCTGCAAGTTGGCTGGAGGCCTGGGTCTGTGAGACTGATATCCACTGGGGAATTCAGAGGCCTGGGTGTGTGAGACTGATATCCACTGGGGAATTCAGAGGCCTGGTATCTGCAAGTTGGCTGGAGGCCTGGGTCTGTGAGTCTGATATCCACTGGGGAATTCAGAGGCCTGGTGTCTGCAAATTGGCTGGAGGCCTGGGTCTGGGAGTCTGATATCCACTGGGGAATTCAGAGGCCTGGGTGTGTGAGACTGATATCCTCTGAGGAATTCAGAGGCCTGGGTCTGTGAGTCTGATATCCACTGGGGAATTCAGAGGCCTGGTGTCTGCAAATTGGCTGGAGGCCTGGGTCTGTGAGTCTGAAATCCACTGGGGAATTCAGAGGCCTGGGTGTGTGAGACTGATATCCACTGAGGAATTCAGAGGCCTGGGTGTGTGAGACTGATATCCACTGGGTAATTCAGAGGCCTGGGTGTGTGAGACTGATATCCACTGGGGAATTCAGAGGCCTGGGTGTGTGAGTCGGATATCCACTGGGGAATTCAGAGGCCTGGTATCTGCAAGTTGGCTGGAGGCCTGGGTCTGTGAGACTGATATCCACTGGGGAATTCAGAGGCCTGGGTGTGTGAGACTGATATCCACTGAGGAATTCAGAGGCCTGGGTGTGTGAGACTGATATCCACTGGGGAATTCAGAGGCCTGGTAACTGCAAGTTGGCTGGAGGCCTGGGTCTGTGAGACTGATATCCACTGAGGAATTCAGAGGCTTGGGTCTGGGAGTCTGATATCCACTGGGGAATTCAGAGGCCTGGGTCTGTGAGACTGATATCCACTGGGGAATTCAGAGGCCTGGGTGTGTGAGACTGATATCCACTGGGGAATTCAGAGGCCTGGGTGTGTGAGACTGATATCCACTGAGGAATTCAGAGGCCTGGGTGTGTGAGACTGATATCCACTGAGGAATTCAGAGGCCTGGATGTGTGAGTCGGATATCCACTGAGGAATTCAGAAGCCTCGGTCTGTGAGACTGATATCCACTGAGGAATTCAGAGGCCTGGTGTCTGCAAATTGGCTGGAGGCCTGGGTCTGTTAGTCTGATATCCACAGGGGAATTCAGAGGCCTGGGTGTGTGAGACTGATATCCACTGGGGAATTCAGAGGCCTGGGTGTGTGAGTTTGATATCCACTGAGGAATTCAGAGGCCTGGGTGTGTGAGACTGATATCCACTGAGGAATTCAGAGGCCTGGATGTGTGAGTCGGATATCCACTGAGGAATTCAGAGGCCTGGGTGTGTGAGACTGATATCCACTGAGGAATTCAGAGGCCTGGATGTGTGAGTCGGATATCCACTGAGGAATTCAGACGCCTCGGTCTGTGAGACTGATATCCACTGAGGAATTCAGAGGCCTGGTGTCTGCAAATTGGCTGGAGGCCTGGGTCTGTTAGTCTGATATCCACAGGGGAATTCAGAGGCCTGGGTGTGTGAGACTGATATCCACTGGGGAATTCAGAGGCCTGGGTGTGTGAGTTTGATATCCACTGAGGAATTCAGAGGCCTGGGTGTGTGAGACTGATATCCACTGAGGAATTCAGAGGCCTGGTGTCTGCAAATTGGCTGGAGGCCTGGGTCTGTTAGTCTGATATCCACAGGGGAATTCAGAGGCCTGGGTGTGTGAGACTGATATCCACAGGGGAATTCAGAGGCCTGGGTGTGTGAGACTGATATCCACAGGGGAATTCAGAGGCCTGGGTCTGTGAGTCTGATATCTACTGAGGAATTCAGAGGCCTGGTTGTGTGAGACTGATATCCACTGAGGAATTCAGAGGCCTGGATGTGTGAGTCGGATATCCACTGAGGAATTCAGAAGCCTCGGTCTGTGAGACTGATATCCACTGAGGAATTCAGAGGCCTGGTGTCTGCAAATTGGCTGGAGGCCTGGGTCTGTTAGTCTGATATCCACAGGGGAATTCAGAGGCCTGGGTGTGTGAGACTGATATCCACTGGGGAATTCAGAGGCCTGGGTGTGTGAGACTGATATCCACTGAGGAATTCAGAGGCCTGGGTGTGTGAGACTGATATCCACTGGGGAATTCAGAGCCCTGGTGTCTGCAAATTGGCTGGAGGCCTGGGTCTGTGAGTCTGATATCCACTGGGGAATTCAGAGGCCTGGTGTCTGCAAATTGGCTGGAGGCCTGGGTCTGTGAGTCTGATATCCACTGGGGAATTCAGAGGCCTGGGTGTGTGAGACTGATATCCTCTGAGGAATTCAGAGGCCTGGGTCTGTGAGTCTGATATCCACTGGGGAATTCAGAGGCCTGGTGTCTGCAAATTGGCTGGAGGCCTGGGTCTGTGAGTCTGATATCCAATGGGGAATTCAGAGGCCTGGGTGTGTGAGACTGATATCCACTGAGGAATTCAGAGGCCTGGGTGTGTGAGACTGATATCCACTGGGTAATTCAGAGGCCTGGGTGTGTGAGACTGATATCCACTGGGGAATTCAGAGGCCTGGGTGTTTGAGTCGGATATCCACTGGGGAATTCAGAGGCCTGGTATCTGCAAGTTGGCTGGAGGCCTGGGTCCGTGAGACTGATATCCACTGGGGAATTCAGAGGCCTGGGTGTGTGAGACTGATATCCACTGGGGAATTCAGAGGCCTGGTGTCTGTGAGACTGATATCCACTGAGGAATTCAGAGGTCTTTTGCACGTTGGTTAGTTGTCAGTCTGTTTGTATAGATTTTCATAAATTATACTGTATTTTACTGTATTTCTTTATTTTTCTGTGAATGCCTGCAGAACATTGAAACGTGAGATAGTATCTGGTGACGTAGATTGATAATGAATGTACTGGGACTTTGACGTGTCGATGTCCATACGACAAATGGGTAACGGTCTGCTGTCAGGGAACAAAGCAGGGCAAGTGGCTGAAATGTTGGGAAGGAGCACTCTGTGGCCAGTGACTGCAATTCGGTTCATTTTTAAATTGTCATAGAAAGAGATATATTTGGTCCACAAGTTCAAGTCCTAAATTTGATTGAGACTAATTCTTCTGATGCTATCCTGGAACTCGCAAAGCTTGACTGAGAGAGAGAGTCAGCAAGTGAAGAGACCTCTGGCAAGAGAGATAAGGAGCTCAGGGCCAGCAGCTTTCTGCAAACATCTTGAGAAGCTGCTCAGGATAAATTAGGCTAAGTTTATCCTGCTAAAATGTCAAAACTGTGCTGACCCAAGATAAGGTATGTTTGCCCAAGATTGGAAGTCAGGAAGTTGAAGCCTAGGTCTGTGAGACTGATATCCACTGAGGAATTCAGAGGCCTGGGTCTGTGAGACTGATATCCACTGAGGAATTCAGAGGCCTGGGTCTCTGAGTCTGATATCCACTGAGGAATTCAGAGGCCTGGGTCTCTGAGTCTGATATCCACTGAGGAATTCAGAGGCCTGGGTCTCTGAGTCTGATATCCACTGAGGAATTCAGAGGCCTGGGTCTGTGAGACTGATATCCACTGAGGAATTCAGAGGCCTGGGTCTCTGAGTCTGATATCCACTGGGGAATTCAGAGGCCTGGGTCTCTGAGTCTGATATCCACTGGGGAATTCAGAGGCCTGGGTCTGTGAGACTGATATCCACTGAGGAATTCAGAGGTCTGGGTCTCTGAGTCTGATATCCACTGGGGAATTCAGAGGCCTGGGTCTCTGAGTCTGATATCCACTGGGGAATTCAGAGGCCTGGGTCTGTGAGACTGATATCCACTGGGGAATTCAGAGGCCTGGGTCTGTGAGACTGATATCCACTGAGGAATTCAGAGGCCTGGGTCTCTGAGTCTGATATCCACTGAGGAATTCAGAGGCCTGGGTCTGTGAGACTGATATCCACTGAGGAATTCAGAGGCCTGGGTCTCTGAGTCTGATATCCACTGGGGAATTCAGAGGCCTGGGTCTGTGAGACTGATATCCACTGGGGAATTCAGAGGCCTGGGTCTGTGAGACTGATATCCACTGAGGAATTCAGAGGCCTGGGTCTCTGAGTCTGATATCCACTGAGGAATTCAGAGGCCTGGGTCTGTGAGACTGATATCCACTGAGGAATTCAGAGGCCTGGGTCTCTGAGTCTGATATCCACTGAGGAATTCAGAGGCCTGGGTCTCTGAGTCTGATATCCACTGGGGAATTCAGAGGCCTGGGTCTGTGAGACTGATATCCACTGAGGAATTCAGAGGCCTGGGTCTCTGAGTCTGATATCCACTGAGGAATTCAGAGGCCTGGGTCTGTGAGACTGATATCCACTGAGGAATTCAGAGGCCTGGGTCTCTGAGTCTGATATCCACTGGGGAATTCAGAGGCCTGGGTCTCTGAGTCTGATATCCACTGGGGAATTCAGAGGCCTGGGTCTGTGAGACTGATATCCACTGAGGAATTCAGAGGCCTGGGTCTCTGAGTCTGATATCCACTGAGGAATTCAGAGGCCTGGGTCTGTGAGACTGATATCCACTGAGGAATTCAGAGGCCTGGGTCTCTGAGTCTGATATCCACTGGGGAATTCAGAGGCCTGGTGTCTGTGAGTCTGATATCCACTGAGGAATTCAGAGGCCTGATTCTGTGAGACTGATGTCCACTGGGGAATTCAGAGGCCTGCTGTCTGTGAGACTGATATCCACTGAGGAATTCAGAGGCCTGGGTCTCTGAGTCTGATATCCACTGAGGAATTCAGAGGCCTGGGTCTGTGAGACTGATATCCACTGAGGAATTCAGAGGCCTGGGTCTCTGAGTCTGATATCCACTGGGGAATTCAGAGGCCTGGTGTCTGTGAGTCTGATATCCACTGAGGAATTCAGAGGCCTGATTCTGTGAGACTGATGTCCACTGGGGAATTCAGAGGCCTGGGTCTGTGAGTCTGATATCCACTGAGGAATTCAGAGGCCTGGGTGTGTGAGTCTGATATCCACTGAGGAATTCAGAGGCCTGGGTGTGTGAGACTGATATCCACTGGGGAATTCAGAGGCCTGGGTGTGTGAGTCTGATATCCACTGAGGAATTCAGAGGCCTGGGTCTGTGAGACTGATATCCACTGGCGAATTCAGAGGCCTGGGTGTGTGAGACTGATATCCACTGAGGAATTCAGAGGCCTGGGTGTGTGAGACTGATATCCACTGGGGAATTCAGAGGCCTGGTATCTGCAAGTTGGCTGGAGGCCTGGGTCTGTGAGACTGATATCCACTGGGGAATTCAGAGGCCTGGGTGTGTGAGACTGATATCCACTGGGGAATTCAGAGGCCTGGGTGTGTGAGACTGATATCCACTGGGGAATTCAGAGGCCTGGGTGTGTGAGACTGATATCCACTGAGGAATTCAGAGGCCTGGGTGTGTGAGACTGATATCCACTGAGGAATTCAGAGGCCTGGGTGTGTGAGACTGATATCCACTGGGGAATTCAGAGGCCTGGGTGTGTGAGACTGATATCCACTGAGGAATTCAGAGGCCTGGGTCTGTTAGTCTGATATCCACAGGGGAATTCAGAGGCCTGGGTGTGTGAGTCTGATATCCACTGGGGAATTCAGAGGCCTGGGTGTGTGAGACTGATATCCACTGAGGAATTCAGAGGCCTGGGTCTGTGAGACTGATATCCACTGAGGAATTCAGAGGCCTGGGTGTGTGAGACTGATATCCACTGGGGAATTCAGCGGCCTGGTATCTGCAAGTTGGCTGGAGGCCTGGGTCTGTGAGACTGATATCCACTGGGGAATTCAGAGGCCTGGGTGTGTGAGACTGATATCCACTGGGGAATTCAGAGGCCTGGGTGTGTGAGACTGATATCCACTGGGGAATTCAGAGGCCTGGGTGTGTGAGACTGATATCCACTGGGGAATTCAGAGGCCTGGTGTCTGTGAGACTGATATCCACTGAGGAATTCAGAGGCCTGGGTGTGTGAGACTGATATCCACTGGGGAATTCAGAGGCCTGGTATCTGCAAGTTGGCTGGAGGCCTGGGTCTGTGAGACTGATATCCACTGGGGAATTCAGAGGCCTGGGTGTGTGAGACTGATATCCACTGGGGAATTCAGAGGCCTGGTATCTGCAAGTTGGCTGGAGGCCTGGGTCTGTGAGACTGATATCCACTGGGGAATTCAGAGGCCTGGGTGTGTGAGACTGATATCCACTGGGGAATTCAGAGGCCTGGTGTCTGTGAGACTGATATCCACTGAGGAATTCAGAGGCCTGGGTCTGTGAGTCTGATATCCACTGAGGAATTCAGAGGCCTGGGTGTGTGAGACTGATATCCACTGGGGAATTCAGAGGCCTGGTATCTGCAAGTTGGCTGGAGGCCTGGGTCTGTGAGACTGATATCCACTGAGGAATTCAGAGGCCTGGGTCTGTGAGTCTGATATCCACTGGGGAATTCAGAGGCCTGGGTGTGTGAGACTGATATCCACTGGGGAATTCAGAGGCCTGGTGTCTGCAAATTGGCTAGAGGCCTGGGTCTGTGAGTCTGATATCCGCTGGGGAATTCAGAGGCCTGGTGTCTGCAAATTGGCTGGAGGCCTGTGTCTGTGAGTCTGATATCCACTGGGGAATTCAGAGGCCTGGGTGTGTGAGACTGATATCCACTGAGGAATTCAGAGGCCTGGGTGTGTGAGACTGATACCCACTGGGGAATTCAGAGGCCTGGTATCTGCAAGTTGGCTGGAGGCCTGGGTCTGTGAGACTGATATCCACTGGGGAATTCAGAGGCCTGGGTGTGTGAGACTGATATCCACTGGGGAATTCAGAGGCCTGGTATCTGCAAGTTGGCTGGAGGCCTGGGTCTGTGAGTCTGATATCCACTGGGGAATTCAGAGGCCTGGTGTCTGCAAATTGGCTGGAGGCCTGGGTCTGGGAGTCTGATATCCACTGGGGAATTCAGAGGCCTGGGTGTGTGAGACTGATATCCTCTGAGGAATTCAGAGGCCTGGGTCTGTGAGTCTGATATCCACTGGGGAATTCAGAGGCCTGGTGTCTGCAAATTGGCTGGAGGCCTGGGTCTGTGAGTCTGAAATCCACTGGGGAATTCAGAGGCCTGGGTGTGTGAGACTGATATCCACTGGGGAATTCAGAGGCCTGGTGTCTGTGAGACTGATATCCACTGAGGAATTCAGAGGCCTGGGTGTGTGAGACTGATATCCACTGGGGAATTCAGAGGCCTGGTATCTGCAAGTTGGCTGGAGGCCTGGGTCTGTGAGACTGATATCCACTGGGGAATTCAGAGGCCTGGGTGTGTGAGACTGATATCCACTGGGGAATTCAGAGGCCTGGTATCTGCAAGTTGGCTGGAGGCCTGGGTCTGTGAGACTGATATCCACTGGGGAATTCAGAGGCCTGGGTGTGTGAGACTGATATCCACTGGGGAATTCAGAGGCCTGGTGTCTGTGAGACTGATATCCACTGAGGAATTCAGAGGCCTGGGTCTGTGAGTCTGATATCCACTGAGGAATTCAGAGGCCTGGGTGTGTGAGACTGATATCCACTGGGGAATTCAGAGGCCTGGTATCTGCAAGTTGGCTGGAGGCCTGGGTCTGTGAGACTGATATCCACTGAGGAATTCAGAGGCCTGGGTCTGTGAGTCTGATATCCACTGGGGAATTCAGAGGCCTGGGTGTGTGAGACTGATATCCACTGGGGAATTCAGAGGCCTGGTGTCTGCAAATTGGCTAGAGGCCTGGGTCTGTGAGTCTGATATCCGCTGGGGAATTCAGAGGCCTGGTGTCTGCAAATTGGCTGGAGGCCTGTGTCTGTGAGTCTGATATCCACTGGGGAATTCAGAGGCCTGGGTGTGTGAGACTGATATCCACTGAGGAATTCAGAGGCCTGGGTGTGTGAGACTGATATCCACTGGGGAATTCAGAGGCCTGGTATCTGCAAGTTGGCTGGAGGCCTGGGTCTGTGAGACTGATATCCACTGGGGAATTCAGAGGCCTGGGTGTGTGAGACTGATATCCACTGGGGAATTCAGAGGCCTGGTATCTGCAAGTTGGCTGGAGGCCTGGGTCTGTGAGTCTGATATCCACTGGGGAATTCAGAGGCCTGGTGTCTGCAAATTGGCTGGAGGCCTGGGTCTGGGAGTCTGATATCCACTGGGGAATTCAGAGGCCTGGGTGTGTGAGACTGATATCCTCTGAGGAATTCAGAGGCCTGGGTCTGTGAGTCTGATATCCACTGGGGAATTCAGAGGCCTGGTGTCTGCAAATTGGCTGGAGGCCTGGGTCTGTGAGTCTGAAATCCACTGGGGAATTCAGAGGCCTGGGTGTGTGAGACTGATATCCACTGAGGAATTCAGAGGCCTGGGTGTGTGAGACTGATATCCACTGGGTAATTCAGAGGCCTGGGTGTGTGAGACTGATATCCACTGGGGAATTCAGAGGCCTGGGTGTGTGAGTCGGATATCCACTGGGGAATTCAGAGGCCTGGTATCTGCAAGTTGGCTGGAGGCCTGGGTCCGTGAGACTGATATCCACTGGGGAATTCAGAGGCCTGGGTGTGTGAGACTGATATCCACTGAGGAATTCAGAGGCCTGGGTGTGTGAGACTGATATCCACTGGGGAATTCAGAGGCCTGGTAACTGCAAGTTGGCTGGAGGCCTGGGTCTGTGAGACTGATATCCACTGAGGAATTCAGAGGCTTGGGTCTGGGAGTCTGATATCCACTGGGGAATTCAGAGGCCTGGGTCTGTGAGACTGATATCCACTGGGGAATTCAGAGGCCTGGGTGTGTGAGACTGATATCCACTGGGGAAT